>NC_051440.1:6450784-6467893 GCF_001649575.2 Kryptolebias marmoratus | reverse complement strand
CTTGTAAAACGGAAGTTGGCCCCTCTCCCCTCAGGTAAAGTACAGGCTCCGGTGGCCTTTAAAGGAGTATTTTCCCCCCTCCCCCTTCGCTTTGAAGCCCTTGTTAATGCCATTTTTAACTCTGAACTGACTAAAAGCAGGGCGCCTGACCTGCTGAGGAGCATGTGTTGTTAGAAGGTGTCTGTGGAGGAGGAGGACAGGGGTTTACACCCGGCAGTGTGTTCGCCGGCTCCTAAACAGGCCCGACCGTATTAGGGCCGCGGTTTAAAGTAGAGATGTGACAAACTAATGAAGCAGCACTGCCTTGTTTAGACAATTGATCTTTGCCTTTTTACACAGATGTTAGGGCTGATGTGCACCAGAGGACAGTATGATAAATATTTAACAGATCAAACCATGAAGCTGGGCAACACACTCCAAATGTCACGCTGTTCTTGTCGTCTAACTATCTAAGCAAAACAGTTTTATTTTGTTGGTTAAATTGACAGTTTAGATTGTTTGAAGTGGTTTAAAATGAGTTTAAATTTGACCAGATTGATGAGCTAATGGTTACTCTGACCACCGCTGCTGTAGAGGCCAAATGCCTGCAAATAAAAACTGAAGTCTCGTAAAATCCAATAATCAGTTCAGTTTATGTATATAGCGCCAATTCACAAGTAATTTTGCGCAATACAAGAAAAAACAAATCATGAATCTAGTTCAGATTCAAATCTGTGTTATGATTAGTACCCTTGTGTTCAGTCTCAAAGTGTCAAACTGTCTGCCAGTACAATGAAAACATGCTTATTTGTGCAAACAAGGTCTATTCACGTGTTTGCAGTTTTGTGCTGATCTGTCAGGAACACATAAGTCAAGTCAAATTATTTATAAAGCACATTTGGAAACCAATAAGTTGCAACCAAAGTACTGAACAACAGTAAATAGAAATTAAAACAGCAGAAGAAAGTAAACATGTACGTGAAATCAACTCACACTGGGTGAATCATCAGTGAGAACAGATGTGTTTTTAAAGGAGATGTAAAAACAGGAAGTGAAGACACCTCTCTTATGTTGTGGGGGGGCAGATTGTTCCAGAGTTTCGGAGCCACGACAGAAAAAGCCCGATCTCCTCGGAGCTTCAACCTGGTTTTCGGGACAACCTTAAAGCAGCTGCTCGGATGATCTTAAGTGCCCGAGAAGGAACATAAGGTTGAAGTAAATTGGAGGGATATGAGGGCGCAAGGCCATTTAGGCATTTATAAGTCAACAGGAGGATTTTAACATTTGTTCCGTGGCGCTCAGGAAGCCAGTGAAGTGAGGACAAGATCAGTGAAATGTGTTCATGTTAAAAGTCGAGCTGCAGCATTTTGGACAAGTTGGAGACGAGAAAGGGAGACCTGACTGACCCCGACATAAAGTGCGTTACAGTCGTCAAGTCGGGTTGTGATGAAGGCATGAATTATTACAATTGCATAACAGGAAGGCACAAGTGTTTGTGTGGCTACTCTCGTTCCAGGGGTCCATCTTGCAAGACTGTCCGAACCATGTAAAATGGTTGTCTGATTGTTCAGTAATTTAAAAGGAAATGCCCCAGCTGTCACTCTAGGACTGGTGGCGACTTGTCGTCGAACAGCATTTGCAAGGGAGTCTCCCAAATGTTTCCAAACGTTCACGGGGGTTCTCAGTTTCCCCGCATGAGTCGTATAGTCTTGTCACTTGACTTTTGAACATTTTCAAAAAACTTGGGCAAGAATTTTTATTTCTCAAACTAGCCACAAAATAGCCACAGAGGTGTCTCAAACCCGTCTCATTGCAAACTTAATTTTTACTTTCCAAACTGAACACACTGCACTCGAGCGTAACAGCACTTTGTGCACATCAGACTCTTTTCTGGTACACACGGGATACTGTTGCATGTGCACCAGATAGCTTCTCCAGCAGACAAGAAAATTTGTTTAAATTTTTTTATTTATGTATTTGTTTTACTAACATCTCCTCAGGGGCTCCGTAACTTTCAAACTAGTCATTTGCTTATCAATCTGGTCAGGCAGACAACATCTAAATTGAACTATTTCTCTAAAGTAAAGTTTCTCAAAGTGCTTTCTACAGCAGGTAAAGTATTAACTCTTTCTGTTGTTTCCACAGAACCTCTCTTCAAATTTTTTCAACTAATGCAATAAAGTTTAAACAAAACACGTACAGACATTACAGACAGCTTTGATATGCTATGCAGTGTGTGCTTTTGAGATCAAACTCCGAGATGAAGTAACAAGCAACGGTCTCTGGAAATTCGGGGACAATAATATGTTTCTTGAGCAGTGAGTGTTAGGCATACTAGGAACACGAGCACACATGATCTGTGGAAAATCATAAATGGCCTGCAGAAAGCTACGAGAATGAGATCCGTTGAGCGCTAACATAAGCTGTCCTATGTGTTCAGCATCACTGAGCTTCAATCTATTCAAACATCCTCAGAGGCAAGGCATTAACTCTGAACTGTCTATCCAACTAACCCAGAAAGGCAGGTTCTAGCTCCTGGTCATCTCGGTTTATGCCGTGTCAACGCTCGCCATTTGTACTGCATTTGTTCTGGCTTCCTCTGCCTTGTCTTCAAATTTACGAGGCCGCAGCAAGAAAGTCTTTCCTCATTCCTTTCGATGTCTGAAATGTCATGATTTTGGAGGCGGACGGATTTGATGCGAGCAGTTTTTCTTCCTAAGGGAAATACAACCTGTTGGATCAGAAAATATCAAAGAGGCAGCTCCGTGCCGTCACGGTGAAATGGAGCACGTCACTTCCAGACCTGACCGTGGAAAGGTAATTGATCTATATGTGGTCAGATGGATTCGCAGCAGACAGAATCCCACCAGGGAACGGCTGGCAAGAAGACGTCGGCGCTAAACTATGTACGAATTACGTTTCTGGCCTTTCTGTCAACCCGCATCTGGCTGGCAGGGTGAGTGATCAATGACAGCTGTCAGTCCGCTATCTGCCCCACCTCGTCATCCTCGTCGGATTCTGCGTCTGCACCGGTAAGAGTCCATCTCTTCTCTCCTGGCAGGTCAGACAGAGGAGCCCGGAGAGCTAGCTCTCATTTGCCCAGTCAACAATAGCATCGCCGTCCTTTTCCTTGAAAACTCTCTGAGCCAGAAGACTCTCTGCAAGACCGATGCAGACGTACTTTGATTGAGGTTTGATCAGTTTTCTCAAACTGAATTAGTTTACCAGAAAACTTGTCAGAATTCAATCCGAAGTAAGGAAGAGACAGTGTGACGAAAGTAGCTCCAGGTCGGCCTGGGAGAAAGCACCTGTAAGGTTATAAATGCCATTAATTATTCTGAGTAACAGCACAGTTCTTCATATCTGCAGTACTTTAATTTTGAAGGATGTGCCAAAACTGTGCTTTTTTTTATTTACTGATGGTGTTTTAAAATGTGCCAACTGAAGCATTTAAGCTAGATATGCAACAAAAAAAAAATTGCAGACAGACAGAAGTTGGGGATTTTTTGCAACACATCACTGCAGTTGTTTAGATTACAGATGCCCTCTACTGCATCTGTAACGAGGTACTTGAGGCTAATGAAATAATTAATGACCTGCTGGAAGCTGAGCACAAAAATCAAGAAAGACCTTAAGAACATCTGTTCTGACATTGACGAAAGGGGAGACGTCCACGTTCCATTTATGACTCAGGTGGTCTCTACCTCACATTTTATATATATATATATATATATATATATATATATATATATTTATTTTTTTTAATATTAATTTTATTGCCATTTGCATTCCCAGTAGAGAACGCCATCTGCTCTTTCTAATAACAATCTTTATCACATAACGATAAAATTTTGCTAGTGTGAATCATGGTACTTGGTTCGCCATCTGTTCTTTACTCGTATTCTTCAAATCAACCCTGAGACTCATGGAGCTCCGAGTTGTCTGTTGGCTGGGAGCCAGAGATACGCTACCAAAAAAAAACAAAAAACTTAACACCTAGTTGCATAACAGCAACAAGGTTTTCACGTAGTTCAGTAGAAGTTGAACACCTGAATAAGATACGGATGTTGTGCTCTGCAGCTTAGCTTTTCTCAGAGCACACCATGAGCACGGCTGAGGCGCTGGTATGACGGTATCTGTGGAGCGTCAGTACAGCTCAGAACTGTAAAAGCGTCAATGAACACGACGAGTCATGGGGAATCGGGAATTGATGTTTACCCATAAAACATCTCCATACATCTGAGCAGACTTACGAGGGCGGACTGCAGCACGATTAATCCAGCCCTCGATTAATAACTCAGCACCTTCCTACGGGTGCAGATCCGATTTGGTTTTATGTGCTCCCCTGACATAAAGCAATCTTAATCAGAATATTCAGATGTCTGTCTACTTCATCAGGATCTTCACTCAGTGAAAACCTGATCCATCTCGTAAAGAACAAATCTTATACGTTTCATAACTATTGGTGTGAAGTAACACCACTGATATATACTGGCATACCAAATAAAATAAAAAAGGAAGCATCAAATTCAATTTATTGTAGTTTTTTCACAGTATTTAGGGCCTTAATAAAACAAAAGTCATCTCAGGCCACTGTACAAAACAGCAAAAGGTCCAAACCATATCAAATGAAACTCCTAAGGAAGGCATACTGCTCATGGCCAAAATTTTAGCCAAAAATGTCATGCAGTTATTATTATTTTTGTTGTTGTTGTTGTTGTTGTGCTTATAGATACCACCATGGCAAACTGTAAAAATGTTAAAGCCATTTTTGTGTTTACTAAGGTTGATTAAAAGTGGCGGGCATCTTGACTCGGGCTGACTCTAACAGTTAATCAGCTGTAGATGAACAACCATTGATTACTTTCTGGGAGTTTCATTCAAATCCGTCCAGTGGTTCACGAGATATTTTGTCAACAGAGCGACAAAAGAACACGTAAAGGCATTTACATTACCACCCCCCTTCCATGATGGTGGGCAATATGACATGCAGTCTAATTCATTCATAATGCAAATCCAATTGCATACAATCTATTTATTTCAATAATAATAAAATACATTTAGTCAGTATATGACAAAATGCCAGTCAGTAAAAAGTTGTCTGAGGAAACCAGTACATTGCAGCAAGACTTCTCTATTATTCATCACCCGTCCTGAGCAAGCACGGAGCAGCAGAACTCCTTTTTAACAGGAAGAAACCTCTAGCAGATCCAGAATGAGCAGCCGTCTACTTTGACCAGATGGCGTTCGAGAGGACAGGAAAGAGACGCAGTCAGACACTAAGTATTGGTTGGTTGGTTGGTTCAGATGTAGTTTCTACAAGAAGGAAAACACAAAAACAAAGTTAAGAGCAGCAATAATTGCAAATACGAACATGGAGAGTAGAGCAAGTGAAGACAGCAGCAGAGTGAGAAAATGTGGTCAGTTTGTCCTCCAGCAGTCTAAGCCTAAAGCAGCAGAACTAAGGATTAACTCAGGAAACCCAAACCAACCCTAACTATAGGATTTATCAGAAAGGAAAGTTTTAAGCCTCGTCTTAAAAGTAGACAGAGTGTCAGCCTCACAGACGGGAGAGAGGAGTCTGATGACTAAAAGCTCTGCCTCCTGTTCTACTTTTAGAAACTCTAGGAACCACAAGTAAACCTGCAGTCTGAGAGCAAAGTGCTCTGTTAGGAAAATATGGAACAAGAAGATCTTTAATATAAGATGGAGCTTGGTTGTTGACAGCTTTGGATGTTAGAAGAAAGATTTTAAAAATTTATTTAAAATTAAATTATTATTACAACTGTTTACTGAAGTTTTTTTGTTTGTTTGTTTGTTTGTTTTGTTTTTCGACATCCTGAGAATAAAGAATTACAAGGTTCTAGATTAGAAAAGATAACTGAATGGACCCGTTTTTCTGCAGTGTTTCGAGACAAGATGGTCCTAATTTTAGTGATATTTCGTATGTAGATAAAGCGGCACTGAGAAAATCTTATTTACCTGGGAATTAAAAGGCATGTCCAGGTCAAACATCACAGCAAGGTTTTTACACCAACTTTTAATTAATCCTGGAGGACAGGCTTATGTGAAAAGTGAAAGACTGCAAAGTCTGTACCTATGGTGGGTCATCCAGGTCATTCGTAGTCTCATATGTAAAGTAAATATTGTAACAATCAAATCCAATCAAACCAGACTTTATTTGTAACGCACGTCTCATTTGCAGCAGGTAAAAACAAACCCGACAAAGCAATCAAACAATCAAAGCATGAAGTACAAGTGATTCCTACATCACCTTTTTCTTGGTTCTTATGTCTGCTCATCATCAGGCCTAACACTGGGATTAAAATAATGAGACAACAACTAAAAATAAACCCTCCTTGACATTTAGGGCATACTATGACGGAGCTTTCCAAGCAGAAACAACTAGTGAAACGTTTAAAGTACGTAGTACAGATTAAAATTGTGCTGTTTCTGATTCAAGTCCAGCCCTTAATTACAGTTTGACTTGCTGTGATGTTGAGCATTAATTTGAAATTATGGGAGCACGTCTACTTTTCAAAAAGTCAAAACAAACTCAAACAGCCATTTATCTCAGGACCTCGGGCTGTAATGCTTCGATATTTCCGAGGGTAAATTGATGCAGATTCTCTCTGGACTCGGTTGTTAGTAGCAGATATGGCTGGGTATACGTGTGCGTATCCTCTGGTGGCTTTTGTAGAAGGGGATTAAACACATAAATATGATGGGGGGAATCCAATAACTGTGTGCACTGAAGGGGGAATATGCATCATCTACACTTTGCAAACACAAAACGCCAGTGTGCGGAGCTGCATCTGTAACCTTGACAATGACAATAATGCCTATTAAAATGGAAATAATGATGGCTTGCCCAACGGGATTACCCCGTCTGATCTGTCTGTGCAGCCGTGTTGCAGTTACAAGTGGCTGGAATTATAAACCCTATTATGGTGTGATCATAACAGTACTGCAACCTGAGATTGATTACCACATAAACATAGTTTAAGGAGCATGATATTCAATTTCAACAAAGGCTAACTATAAAAACACAAGGCACGGAGGACTAAATGAAGCCACAGAGCAGCTCAATGAAAAAATGGTTTAAGGTTAGCTTTATCTTTTTTCTATGTGTGTAATCAGTCTGCAGGAATGACTACAGCTCACCTGTCTGTTAGCAACAGCAGCAACCTACTTGAAGACAACAACGCTACGCTCTCTGCTACCTATCAGAATGTCCATTTCTTGATCGATCCACACACCACTACTGCACGGTCTACACATCAAATACACGCTGCCACCACAATGATAAACACAACAACCTCACTATGAAAAACACTCCACAAGGGGGAGCCCATTGTTTTCAATACATGCTTGAAAAACCCTCGCCAAGACCCTCCAAAATCCATCAACCCATTTGTTTTACGTCATAGCAGTTTTGTCTTTCAGTGTGAAGGAGGCCTTAGGCTTGTTAAAGACAAAATAGTTGAGAAAATATGCAGATATTCCCTTGGAATCGCACTACGTTGTGCTCACAACACATTTGCGTCTGTACGAAACTGCAAATAAATTGCATCATTTGCGCAAGAGTTCTGCAAATGATGTGCACTTATTTTTTGGTCACTATTAAGGCACTAAGTGCCTTAAATATGTCTCAGTTTTATCACAATTTGTTTTCCAGTTGTGCAAAATTTTGTATTATAGCTCACCAAGTTGGTCACTCACAGAGTTGACTCGCGTTCCTCGCACTTTCTGACTCACAGAAACGAAGAAGAGAAGGTCGGAGGCTGGTCCCAGCTGTTGTGTCTAATTTGAGACAAGATTTGTTGTGCAAATTTGTCGAACACGTTCAAAACTCCAGCGACACCAGATTAAGGCCCTACGACTGGAAACAAGGAAACCGATAACCCTCACAGATATCACCAGCGGTCAGATCCCAGTGAGAGACAGGCTTTGATGTTTACCGTGTACGCCACTGCGGATACAACTCTGCTGTGTTTGCATGAAAGTTTCAAAGGTTTGTCCATACACTTTAACAGACAAAATGTTACCAAAAATATTAATTTAGTGACAAATAAAACATGCTAATGTTTACTACCAGGGAAAAAAGTATTGTCCAATCACATTTTTTTAAAATTTCCCAATCTTTGTAAGGTAATTAGCCCCACCCCTTCACATTTGGTATCACTGAAAAGCCCTAAATGTCATCTGTAGACAGCAGGAGTTAATTCAGTAATATGCATTAATATGGGAGATATTCAGGTTTACAAATGTCCTAGCCAGGAGGGTAAACAACACCATTTAGTTTAATCAATATATATTTCTCATTTAACAAAAATATAACAACAGTTGCTTATTAAATGTATATTTAACACCCCATACAAAATATGTACACTTAAAAATAACATAAGAAAGAGCATTCTTGCTTAAAAAAAACTATTGTGGGCCACAGTAAGCTGCTGCTGCAGCTTCATTTTCCTATTTGCTAATTGATTAAGTATGTCCAGGCATGGCTGATTGTCTTTCTTTTTTTTTTTTTAAAGGCCAATATCATCCAATTAATCGGTCTATCTTTACTTATGAGATTAATAACGAATGTGACTTCATAAAACGCAGTGGTGAACCTGTTTGGTCTCTTTTTTTAGCTTTGTGGATTTGGCCTTTTGGTAAATTTCTATAGCCTTTGATTTAATCTGTTTAAGCTAATTTAGCCCCAGGGTGTGCTCATTTCTGACTAATATTTTTATTCTTATCCTGCATTTTTTTTTAAGACACTAATGATAAAATCGGTGACTATGTTTTAAACATTTGGCTAAACTTCACTGTGTGTCCTTAATTAATTTGTTCTCTGACTGATGTTAGATTTTTGTTTGTTTGTTTGTTTGGAGAGACAGGGAGGTTGTCTAAGAGGAAACATCTGCAAACAAAGCAGAGTTTAATGAAATTCCAGCACCAGTTTGTGTGGTTTTTCTATCTGCTGATCTCTGCAAAGTGTTTAGTAAGCATGCAATAAAGCAGCAAAGTTAGCAAATGTAGGTCTGTTGTGGACAGAAGCGAAAGCGCTCCGACAGTGGATAGAGAGAGCTCTTGGCAGACTGTTCAAATCAATACAAATGAAGATATCTTTTTGAAACAGGGCCGCGAGTCTGTGCTTCTGTTTTGGCTCGACCGAAAGATCGATGCAACAGGGTCAAACGCAACACAGGTCCACAAACACAAGTCAACTTAAGCAACTTAAGCATAAAAACTGCTGTTGGCCGTGCGCTTTTCCACAGATTTGTTCATTTCATATGGTCCTCCTTTGCGGATCCTATTCGAATACAAACATTATGCCTTTTATTTCCTGTTTTTATTATTTACTCACTAATTCTATCAAATCTTAAAAGGTGGTAAAATTTAGGAGGTTTCACGTGTTTGCACAATTCCAAAATAAGGTGTAAAAAAATAGAACTTTAAAGAAAAGACTTGTTTAAAGGCAAACTAAGGCCTTGTGCACACAGGAACATTGGTTTTTTTTGTTTGTTTGCTTGTTTGTTTGTTTCAAGCTAATCTTTTATTTGTTATTTCTAAACAATATTCTTGCAAACATTGCAAGAAATGTTTGTTGGAAATGTTTTCATCCACACGGACACACAGAAAATGACCCAAATGCTGCAGCAGCGATGCCAGGCCTGTATGTGGCGCTGCAATGCTGCCACAAATATGCAACAAAATTAATAAAGAGGACGTGGAGAATACACGTCTGGAGGGCATGAGCGGTGGCATCAGGAGAGAAGTGACAGTGTTATCAGGCAGTTGCTGGAGCGTCTGACAGTCAGTTGAAGCAATGAGTCGAGGACACTGGACACAGACGATGCTTTTTAGAGCATCAGACAGTATTACTATTCACTTGACAGAGTTTGATGGGGGTCAGATTGTGGGGTGGTTTGAGGACAGTTGGTCAAATTCTGCAGTTTCACAGTGGCTCGATGTTGGAAGCAGCGGGCACATGAGGACACCCACAGATATCATGAAGGCTTCATCAAAACAAACCACACCAAGGGAGGATCAGTGTGTTGTTTGTTAGGCATTACAGAACCCAATGATGTCTGTGTCTGCCATCCAGACACAAGCACTGAACTTTTTGTCTTGACAACTGGATCAGCTGGGCTAAAGGTTCACTGTGTCATGTAGAGGCAACCGTTTGGTTGCATTTGGAGTGGTGCCATACCTGGGAAGTACAGACTAGTGATGAAGAAGGTTAGATCATGTTCAAGGATGAATCTTTATTACCTTGAATGACCACTATGTGTGCACGTATAGCGCCGCAAAGGGGAAAAGACCGATCCTGCCAATGTTTCAGGACCACAACAGCAAAACTCCAGGCCAGAGGAGGAAGACCAGGAGTGTGCATGTACTTACAACTCTGTTATCCGTTTGATTTGGTATTGTAAATCAAAGCAGTACAGTCCCACGACCTGTTCACACATGCAGTTTCGTGTCTTTTTCACCACTTAATCTGGGTGCTTCACTTATGTCAGTGAGTGCAAGTCTTACTTTCTGAAATATCAAATAAAATAAATTCTACTTTTACACAAAATACTATTGAAACATTAAAATTCTCAAGGGCAAAAAGAATACAACCTTCACTTATGTGCTACTCTTTTATAAGATTTGTTTGTATTTGTTGTTTTGCACATAATAAACCTGATGGTTTATGAATACAACATTCCCCCTTTGTCCTTGAAGTTATTGCTTTTTCAAAAGTATTAAATCTACTATTTCTAAAAAAAAGGAATTTCTGAAAGATAATTTGTTTTGTTTATTATATATATATATATATATATATATATATATATATATATATATATATATGACTATTCAAACATTCTCACTCTTTCTCTAATAGACCTCTGCCACGCCAGTGACTATTTAATGAAAGTTTCATACAAACTTTTTGGTAGTATCCTAATGTAAATCTATTAAAAGAGAAATATTTTCATGTAAGAAGTCAAACGGTTTTTAAGTTTTAAAAAATACAGCAACCTATCCCACAAAAAAAGTGATATAGCAACAATTGATGTAATTGTTCCTCACCAGTTGTCACTGGAAGTGGCGTGCCTCCAACTCTCCAAAAGTTGAGGATCCGTATTTGTGCAGATTTCTTTTTAGATACTGTACATCTTCGTCACTTCAGCTTCACCTCTTAACTTTCAACATACACAGACAAAACGTAAAATGACATTTCTCTCTTGACAAACAATATAGTGACATTCTAAGGACCATTCTTAAGAGTTTTTTTGTATTAAAGTCAAAACATTGATGCAAAAAGTCCAAAAATTATTATAAGAATCATGTCAAAATGGCAGAACTAATTAATGTAAAACTAAAAGAAGAATTAAAAACCAAACCATCATTGGCACAAAGGTCTTTGGCCGCAATAAGCTTTGTAGTGACAACATTGTATTGTGTACCAAATTTGCTTGAGTTGGTATAACCTTTAAGAATGTCTACGTGACAACAACTGATTTTCGCACCAGGATTGTTTTTTCTTGTTCTGTATCCTTCTCTAAGTCTCGATTTCAGCCTACCTACGAGTACCTACACATTAAAAAAAATAAAATAAAATTTTGATTTTTCTTTTTTTAATATTTTATGTTTCCCTTTTGTGCCTCGTAAATATTTTGGGTCCGCAACCTTCCTACCACTGCTGGACTATGTTGATGATATTGATGACTCCAGCTCTCTTCAAATCCTGGATCTTACTTGTCCTGGAGCCTTGGCATTTATAACAAAATATAAAGCTCTCACACGCCGCTGTACTCGATACTCATTGGTAAACTGGCCATCATCATCCACCCGCAGACTTCTCCACTGGTGTACTCTGATTTACAAATCCATCCTAGGCCTGCTGCCCCCTTATCTATATTCTAAGATGTCTCAAAGACAGTACAGTCACAGCCTGCACTCCTAGGATTTCGCACAGAATTCGGAAAAAGGCCCTCTCCTTTTCTGCTCCATCTTCCTGGAATTCGCTGCAGCAAGAAGTCAAAGTGTCCAGTTTGTTCCCTCTGGGACATTTTAAAGAAAATGGAAAAATCATCATTTTAGACCTGTTCTTGTTTTTAGGTTTTGTTTAAACTCTGCTCCCTTTTAAATGTCAAGATAATGTTTTACGATTATTGTGTTGTTATTTTTATGTAACAGATGTTCTGTGTTAAAGGTCTCTCTCGTAAAGTGGATAAAATAAATTAAAAAACCAAAGAATTCCCTGGACAGATCTTGAAGGTGCGGGGTAGATCAGAAGCTTCTGTAAGCCGCATCACAAGCAGTGATGGTGGTTACGAACCATCAAAGGGCCTCAGTTCAGAGGAATCAGCTTCACTGAAGCAGAAGGAATTAAACAGGTCACCAAACTTACAGAAGAACCAGGCCAACACATTTTTTGGATCAAGATAACAAAGGTGCAGAAGGTGAGAATGTAGACACAAATTAAAAGAAAAAAAATGTTTCAGTGATTTAAAAAAGCAGATAGAGCACAAAAGTTACAATGCAAAGCATTATTCCTTGTAACTTCATGGATATGCCAGAAATTGTCAAGACATTAGCACTGAACTACCTCTAGCATGAGCTACAGTTTCCCATTGAAATCAAAGAAAAGGAAACTGCAATTTGACGTGTTCAGAAACAAAGAAAACTGAGCTCACAGCAAAGTCCTAAAATTTGGAGGTGAAACACTAATCCCAAGTCAGCAAGCTTTAAAACTGTTGGAGACAAATAACTGCATATGCTACATTGATTGCAAAGCTTTGCTTAAAACAGCATTATGGATGAATGTACAGATGCAGGCTTTCATATAAACACACCGCACAGAAGCCAGGCAGGACACAAATTCAGTCCATCTGTATATTTGTAAAGCTTGTTCCAGATGGCTTTAGCAAGAACTTGTGGAGTCGGGTAAATTTGCCAAGTGCCAAGCGCATCTTTAGTCTGATGTATACATCAGACTAAAGATGAGAGAAATGAGAAAGCTAACTCTTCGTTCAAGAAAAGGCAGTAAATAAATCAAGGACTTCTACCTACCTTCCAACATCAATGGGGCGAAAGCAATAAATAATGTTCCTGGCTGTGATGAAGACAAAATCACGTACTAAACTTGTGTCTTAGCTCTTGAGCTCAGTCACAGACTCAAAAGCTGAACATATTCTAGAGTGTAAAGCATATATGGCAAAGCCTGCTACCAAAGAATTTCTTGAAAACTTGAGAACCAGAAGTCAATATGAGAAAAAGTGGGTCGTGTGTCTCATTGCATGCGTCACAAAAATAAATGGAAAATGGAACACTATTCAGCTCCTTTCATTGCTCAAGGATGCAAAACAGGTGCACACATACCTTAATGAGTGAAGAAACAAATACCAAAGCAGCCCAGTGACAAAAAACTGGTTTAAACTTTAATTGTCAAAGAGATAGTATAAAGTATCCAAAATGACAATAGGTGCATTCACCCTTAGAGACACTACGGGCTTACATACAGTGGCAGTCAGAGTTTCAGACAGAACAAATGCTTGCAGCTTTTTTTGTGTGTTTTTTAGCAATGTCTCAATGAAACCTTCATGGTTAATTAACAGCATAATAAAATAAAGTGAAATAAGAGGAGTAAATAAAAAGACAGGCTTTGCTCAACGGAAACCTCGATTGGCATTAGCAGGCTTGTGGTGTGCCCGATGAGAATCCATTTTCTTCTCCAAACCAGAAGGAGAGACACACTTTTAGGGATCAAATGCCATCGAACAGATTGCAAGGGATTGTGGGGCCAAGCATTAAAAAAAAAAAAAAGGTTCTTTGCAAAGTTAAGAACGCAGGTTTTTTTATGCTGTCTACTGTCCCGAACCTGAAAATAAAAACAATGAGATGGACACACTGGCAGATTTTCTCGGTAATGATATCCGGGTCCATAGGGAGTACCGTAAACTACCTGAAGAAACAAAAAAAAAACAATTGGCTGAAGTCAGCAAAGGGGTGAATGCCCCATAACAAGGTCGACTGACAGACTTTAGGAGAATGATTGTGATGAAATCCAAGTGATTCTCACGTTAAAAACAATACACAAAAACAGTTTGGTTTATGTTGTAAGAAGGTCACAGTGTTTTGTTTCTTTTAGGAATCTCAGATTTTCTCAGAAAATGCAGAAATATGAACAGCAATCTCACAAACGCAGAAATGAACTCTCTGTTGTTTACCATTAGGTGTTTACCAGTTTTTACCTTCTAGCACAAGTGTAACGTTATATTTTATTATTGTATTTCACAGAACTCTTAAAATCTAAAAGAGGCTAGCCAACCATAGATGAGTCTGGTGATTGTGCACATGTAGGTATCCCCAAACCTTGTCATTACTCTTACTTTTATTTTTCCTTTTTTCTTAACAAAGCTTGATCGAAAATTTGTACAACCACTAAACAAAACTGAAGAATTTTAGATGATAATATTTTAACAGGAGGCTCTACACCAATGATAGTACTGCTGACTGGGTGGTGGCCTTAAGTCAGGTTCGAGTGTGAAATATCTGTGCTAAACCAGCAGACTTACCTTCTTCCTTAAAAGTACCACTTTAAGGCTTATTGTTAATGACTGTTATTTAAACAGTGCTGGCATGTTGTCTTTTCCCTTATATTAATATACGACAAACAACAGACAGAAACTGTGGAATCTTAAGTTAGAGTCTGAAAAGAGTGCATCTAAAATTGATATATTACCAATATTATACCATAAACTTTTGCTACATCTTTACTGAAAGGGAGAGAATTATGGGCTTTTATCTGATAATATACAAGATAAGCCCCCATTTTTTTTAATTCTATAAATTGCATGAAAGTTGTGCTGTCAAGATGAACTGACAGGTTTTCTCAACCTGTTAGTATTTCATGGCAGAGCTGCTGCATGAAGCAGCATATCAGCTTCATACTAACGTGACATCTGTCGCTATAGGTGAGTGCATCACTAAATCTTCCTAACGTTAATGCATTCAGGTTCTTTAATTGGATCATAGTAATTTACAGGAGCTCACAAGTGTCTGAACAAATTGGACTAATCAAGAACCACTAAATCCAGGGTTAAAATAAATTCAAGAGCTTAATTTTTCAAACAGATATGTTCAAGGAGATCTTGCATTTAGTGTTTAGAAAGAAATTTAAAAAACGCTCCGCTAGCACAATTGTTGTGGACATGGGAAAAACCCAAAAGAAGACGTTGCACTGTTGCCACTTTTGACAGGAAATTTACATAAAGGTCAATGGTTATTCACATTGAAAATGGAAAGTGTTCATGTCAACCTGGCAAAGAATCTATCTGAAAGTACCGTTTAGAGGTTTAAGCAAACACAGTCTTATTGATTTTTACACTGTCTTGATTTTTCATCAAACTCTAATTCTGGCTGAGTACAATTAACCTGCTTTGTTTCACAATATGTGTTTCACAAGGAACATTATTGGTAATTAACCTCAGAGCAACATGGCCTTTAATTTAACTAACCATGGACTTCTATCTAAATAACATTTTGAATGTGAAAGTGTACACAGTGTAAAGGTTTCTAAGACAGCATTCACATGACCTACTGGGACATTTTTGAGATTGGAGTTATTTCATAATGAAAGTAATCTGCTTTAGTTATATCTCAGCTCTGAGTAGCCGTTAGGTTGTCTGTCCACTTAGTTCTAAGTGGACAGACAACCTAACATGACTGTTTCTTCACCTTGAGGTTGTTCAGAGAGCTTTCTACGGCAAGTCGGAAATTGGCTGTTCCTAAGCTCTTTACAGAGCCCCACTTATTTCTTTAACGGTGTCCTTGGGTGGAGGTAGAGTGGCAACCCTGACTACTGAAAGTGAAATGTAATTGACAATGCTTAGACATGAGGGTTTTCAATGGGGAAGGAAAAGTCCCGTTTAAAATTTAGTGTGAAGTTTATGTTTCAAGTCATTTTCTTCTTTATAAAACCTTTAAATTAATTTAGCAGTTAAAACCAGGGCTATGGAGACTTAAGAAATGGTGGATCTCATTAAAGTGTGTGTGTGTGTGTGTGTGTGTGTGTGTGTGTGTGTGTGTGTGTGTGTGTGTGTGTGTGGTGACGCCAGTATGAGCAAGGATTGAGCACCAAACCTATTTAATTAAGGGTAAAAGTTGAAATGGGAGTAAATATCACATGAATATCAGTTTAAATCTAGATTAAACTTATCTTTAGAGGATGTATTACAGTAATCAACAGGGAAAAAAACTGTGTTTAAGGTAATTACAGCTCAACGTAATGTATCTCAGAGTTTATTCTGTTAGATCTGCAGAGTGGGCACTGATTTACAACATTGTTGAGTCTCAGATTCAATCAGATTCCACGTAATTATTGTCCAATATCAGTGTGTATCTAATAGAAAAATGCAAACCCTATTAATGTGAATTGTTTAAATCAGATAACCCTAATTATTTAGGAGAGCCGGACCAAACATTCCCACAAATATAAAAGGTTTAGTCTTATATCTTATTAGATTTTCCCCACTGCTTCCCCACTGGTATCCTTTGTTAAAGACGTGGTTTGAAATAGTACATGCATGATTATTTTTGGATATTTGATAAATTGCCGTATTCTGGTGTTAGTGAAAAAGAAGTTTACTTTTTCCACTTTTCATATGTTTTTGAAATACACTAAAGATTTCACTTAAGTGCAGACTCAATTTTTTTTTAATTCATCAAGCTTCTATTATAAAGTTTTAAAGTGTGGGACAAGACTTTGATTTATTGTCAGTATTCAAGATGCTCACACATTAGCAGTTTATCAGAGAATAATCTGTGCAAATGATTATCATTTTTAAACACAAAACATGCCCTCACAACTAGAAACGCTCCTTTTTTAACGTAAAGGTTGGTGAATATGGAGGCAGGACAGGCAGAAATATGTTATTTTAGGTAGGTAGGTAGGTAGGTAGGTAGGTAGGTAGGTAGGTAGGTAGGTAGGTAGGTAGGTAGGTAGGTAGGTAGGTAGATTTGTTTATATAGCACTTTTCAGCACGAGGCGACTCAAAGTGCTTTACAACACAAGAACAAAATTACAGACAGAGTTACAGAACATGACAAGATAACTAAGCTAAAACATGACAATGCTAACAA
>NC_051440.1:6392021-6450439 GCF_001649575.2 Kryptolebias marmoratus | reverse complement strand
AGGAGGAGGGAGGAGTGAGAGAGATGACAGAAACGAGTGCGACAGCAGAGTATGAGTATGAGAATGTGTATGTTTGTTTCCAGACGGTAGGAGGCGGTGTGATGCATTTGTGTGTGTGTGTGTGTTTGTGTGTGTTTGTAGAAAAGTCCATGAATCGCGTTCACAGATGTTTACAGGCAAGAGGGCAACAAGCTTCTGTTGATTTTAGTCATAAGCAATGAATTGCTTATGACTAAAATAAGTTTTAAATTTAGCATTTGCTTACGCAATGTCTTGTTCACTCCATGTGTGTAGATTTATTTACAGGGCTAATGAGCATGTAGAAAACTGTCTAGTCTTCCAATGGCTTTTTTCGGATCACTTTTTAACTTAAACTTTAAAATTGTGTTTTTTATGAACAGTGATGTCATTGTGTTGATTTAAAATAGCACAATACACTTCTTCCCCTTGCTATGCATCAATTTGTACAACAACCATACTTTTAAGATTTAAAAATGGTTGCTTAAATCCAAATTTTACTCCGAAGTGAATTTACATCGCTAATTATTTTCCCCGCATAGCTAAGATTTGGTTTTGTAGTGAAAGTTGCTTCCTAAAATTATTTTCCAAAAAGGTGATATTTTAAATGTCATATATTTGAACATAGTAACAAATATATTAGTAACTAAATACAGGGAATTTTTAAAAAATCAGAAAATAAGTAATACAGCATTGTTTGTGCTCCAACTCTGACAGTATAGTAACTTTTACATTTTGTGAATGAAAATGACTTATTGTAGAGCTAATCTTCTAAAAAATAAAAATAAAAAACATATAAATATAGGAATAAAGGTGTTGTGTCAAAGCACAGAATAAGAAGGGCATGTCTTGTTTTCTGTTTGCTTGTAAGAGGGTACAGGAAATGTTTGCTAATAGAGACAGTTTTCTTCAGAGCGATGCACAAAGCTAAAAATCTGTATTATCCTTCTTTGAAACTGTTGTCAGCCAGAGACAAGAAATATCCTATGAAGCTGCAGGGAATTGTAATACTCCCACACAGACTGCACTGTGCTGAATAACAGCCTGATTTAGGCTCCCATCACTGTCCTAATTGGTTTCCTCTGGCTCCATGTCTACTTTACTTTCTCTGGCTCTCGCTAACATTCTGACCAACCTGTTCTCCTTCTTCTGGAGAGACTGAGCACATCTCTCATTCTCTCGTTTTTTTCCCCCCCCTCACCATTTCTGATTGCTTAGCCATGTGTCTTACCGACTTTGCCTCCACTTATAATGAGTGGTGAAAGACGTTGCAGGTAACACTTTCAATGATCAGTCTTCACTCTAGTTTTTAAATGCAGACGAGCATTACCACCTTTTACAAGAACATACAGTATCTTTTTTATGACTCAAATTCACCTCCAGCTATGGATTAAAAGTGCTCTGTCAATAGTGGCATACACTTTTAAAAAATATCACTACGTGTTTCCAATAGTTATGAGCAGCATAACGAACTGCAATATCTATATACCTGGTGGGGTTTTGTTAAAGTGATGCTCATAATCTGGGCAGGCAGGACACAGATTCTCCCCGACGTCACAAGTCCCCAGTTTATGATTAGTACAGGCCGCCATTTTGGCTCCACACGGTAAACATTTGAGACGTCTGAAAGGTGTGATAACTCAATAATGAGAACACACGGGCCCTTCTTTTCCTAAAATAGGAACCGCCACCACAATCTGCCATTCATTTGCTACCTTTTCTTACCCACAAATAACACCTGAGGTCGTGCATTATGCACAGCAGTTCAACAGTCCGCAGAGGCAACATCGCAGGTAAATCTCAACCACAGCTAATGCTTTTATGCAGAGGAACCGTTCAAGTATCTCATTAGAGAAAATGTTTAACTGTCTGCAGTGCCTCAGGTAAGAACAGCTGGTTGTGTTTCTTGAGAAGCTTAATCATCGTTTCACATCCCTGTAGGCCCAATGGACGGCTAAATTATATCCACGTTGCTTCGGTCTTTGCTTTCAGCCTACTTCTTTGGATGCAGCCCCTTTACGGTGTGGTCTAGTGATCCCCAGCTCCTGGTCCTCGGGGTCCACCGCCCTCCTTATTTTAGACGTTTCCATGATCCAACTCACCCTGTTCCAGTTATGCAGAGCCCAATTACTACTAAAAACACACAAAGTTAAAACAATGGTAATTATCCTGAGCATTTTAAAAGTAGTGTTATCTTTATTTATTTGTTGTTGTTGTTGCTGTTGCTGTTGAGAAATTCCACCCTTAATAATAATAATAATAACTTTATTTATAAGGCGCTTTCAAACAAAGCACTGAACATTTACAAGGAAATATAAACAATACAAATATAAAAGCAGTAGAAAATGTAAATACAAGTACAGATAAAAACAAGATAAGAAACCCAATAAAACAGTGTCATTTGTTTGTGTTTCGACATTTTCCACAAAGCAAAAATGATAATCACATTAACTAAAGTGCCTCGGTGAAATGAAATGTCTCCGAAAGTTTCCCTCTGATTTGTACACAGTAGCTGAATATAAAGCTACAGCTTGTTATTGTTGCTACCTTAGTTGTTTTCTGGCAGGAAATCGACTCAGAAGAGCCAACTCTTTGACGCTAAAAGATGTCAGCTCCCCCCACCCCCCACCCCCCCTTCTCCGTCCTTTAGTCTCTGTAAGCTGTGAAAAAAAATACAGTCTGTTTCAGGGATTACCGTCAAAACCACTAACACTGAAGAGCTGGTGGTGTCTTCTCTTTCAAAAATGGCTTTTGGCATCTTTGAAGAAAAAGAAAGAGCCATCTGAGTCAGCCCAGGTCTGTTTTTGCAGAAGCGCTTTTTTGTATGTCATTGTGCATATAGAGGAGTAAAAAAAAACTATCCTAAAACCTGTAAAACAACCTGTGATGTGAGTGAAATGGCAGTCATGTTGCTTCATTCTTTTTGCTCGTAAAACGTTTAAGCTCCCAATTCCTCTCTAGGTTCTAACACTGCTGAAACATCCTGTTGTCGTGTTACAGTGTTAATTACTGTTGTTCCTGGGGAAAAATGGTTTAACTTTTACTGGTAAAGATTTATTACGTCAAGATTTTAAGCAAGCACATACAAAGTGTTGGGTTTTTTTTTTCACCCTGAAAGCAAAACTTATTATAATTTAGTACTGTAGCCCTTCTTCAGTTAAAGTCTGTCAGAGTCAGGAAAAAGCTGTCATATTGAGTGATGAGATGTTTAATTCAGCTGTGTTGATGTGATGTGAAATTCTGCAGCAGAAATCTTGTTTTCCTGCAGTGACTCTGGTCTCTATTCAAACAGAACATTGTTAAATATGAATGTCACTCTGCTTGTAGAAACATGACCTTTGCAGAACAATATGTTTCATCACTGCTTTACTTCAGGTGCTGTGCTGTTTTGTTTTTTTTTTTCCTGTTCACTGACTTATTGCACCAGCTCCTTGAGACAATCTGCTCCAGTGATATATTCTGTTCAAGTACTGTGTTACTGAATAAACATTAAAACCAAAGACACAAAAAATTACTAACTTTAGCACTAACATGTTGAAGATAATGAAATTTTAGATCAGGGTAGGGTTAAGAAACATTTAACATGTCTGGTTAGATGTTAAAGTTGAGGAAAAAAAAACATTTTTAAGGAAATTAAATATTAGAGAATTTTAAAAACGTTGTGATTTTGTGAAATGGTGTGGATCCTAAAGACATTTTGTATAAAGACATTCTTTCAAGTCCTCCCAGTTTGCTTAAAAGAACCATCTGGGAAGACCTCTCCTTAAAATTTTTTGAAAAAAGATTGGACTCTTTCGAAAAGAAACAAGATCCTTAACATGTGATTGGGTAAAACATCTGCCAAAGTCATCAGTCAATAGAGGGGGGACGAGATCAAAGGCCACAAGATCTTGCAAAACTAAAGAGCTGAAAACTGTCTTGAAACCAAAAAACTCATGATGTTGGTTGAATTATTACTAAAGATGTTCCTTCCATTTTAAATCATTTGTGTCGCAGCCGTTGCACGCCTTGCCAGTATACAGTCTGGCTGCTCAGATTGGACTTTCTGATGATATGTGGGTCTATCCATCCATCCATATGTCCAGTTAAGCAGGTAAGCTCAGACATCTCTTTCCACAGCCACCTCTTCCAGCTCTACCGGGTGGATTCCAAGCTGTTATCCGGCCAGCCAAGAGACATAGTCTCTCCAGTGTTTCCTGGGTCTTTTCTGGCATCTCCTCCCAGTTGGGCCTGCCCAGAAAACCTCCATAGAGAGGTGTCCAGGGGGCATTCCTACCCGACGCCCAAACTACCTCAACTGGCTCCTCTCCATGTGGAGGAGCAGCGGTTCTACTCCGAGTCCCTCCTGGATAACTGAACTTCTCACCGTATCTCTAAGGCAGAACCCAGATACCCTGAGGAGAACACTCATTTTGGCCGCCTGTATCTGCGATCTCATTCTTTCAGTCACTACCCAAAGCTTATGACCACAGGTGAGGGTAGGAAAGTAGACCCTTTTCATCACAACAGACCGGTACAGAGTACGCAATACTTTGGAAGCTGCATCGATCCGCCTGTCGATGTCACACTCCATTCTTCCCTCAGTCATGAACAAGACCCTGAGATACTTAAACTCTTCCACTTGAGGCAGCATCTCATTCCCAACCCGGAGAGAGCAGTCCATCCTTTTCCGACTCCATGGCCTCAGATGTAGAGGTGCTGCTTCACACTCGGCTGTGAACCAATCCAGGGAGAGCTGGAGATCACGGCAGGATGACACCACCTGGACCATCTGCAAACTATCTTATATCTGGGCTTTTTTTTTAAAAACTCTATCTTATAGACCCTAAAGCCAATTATTGTATATCTGGCAACACTGTTGGGATTTGAAGCCAGCAGGAACCAATTCACAGAAGCTGTGCTGTATTTTTGGAACCAGCGTCAGCTCATTAGCAATGTGGGGCTTTAAGTCCCACCTACTACCTCACACACAACCATGGTGTCACATGGGCTTTGTTTTAAGCATGACATAATGGATTATAGCTAAACGTGTTCGAAAAAATGAATATTTGAACACACAGCAGCAAGGTGAAAACTACATTACTCAACAAGAACAATGTCCTGTTTGTTTATATGGGGGGACTAAAAACTTGGAACCAGCCGATAGGGAAGGTGGTCCAATTCCAGCTTCGAGGTCTACCATATTAACAGTCTTTGGTTGAGAGGAAAAGAGTCTATCAAACTTTGAGGTGAAGGGTAAATGAAAATGGAGAGGGGTCCCTGCTCCTCTCCCCATGCAAGCTGTGTAATCATCTCTGTTCATCAGTGAGAGCAACTTATCTCAGTGATGAAATAGCAAGAAAAGACCCCACAGTGGTTTTGTTTTAATATCCACTTTAGCCAGTCCTCATTTTCACAACTTGGACTCTCAAACACCTGTCAGAGCCACATCACAGCTACAGTCTGCCTGAATTAATTATACTCAGAGCAGTGTTTTTGTTTTCTTCTGTAATTTTAACATGAAATGCTAGTAGTTGTTTGAATTTTTCACTGAGGGTTTATTTTAGCTGTTTGATGGCCCTTGGTAAAATAATTTCACTGGCGTGAAAAATGGAAAGAACGAGAAACCAATAAGTTTTTATTTTAAAATGTTCCAATAAACCCTTCTTGTTCTGACTGATAAAAAAAATTAAATATTGAGAGTAGTTCATTTCTCATTTGTGTTTGAGTATTTTGACATAAGAAATTTGAAAAACGTGTCAAACGCATTTATGTTTTTCAAGAAAATGTTGGAAGAGAATCGGTTGGGTTTTTAAATGTAGCCCCTTGGAGATGAGTTTGACCTCCTTTTGAGGTCTGAAAAGACCCAGAAGAAATCAGAGAGGAGAGAGTTGAGTTTGTGTTAAAAACTGATCCAAAATGTCAATTATTTTATTTTACTATATTTGTTTATTTTTCAGTGTTGCCATGTTGTATTTTTAGCCACTAGTGGGCGTTCGTCCTTTGTGGTTTCAACTTTCAGCTTCTGGCCCTGGCTCTACTTCTAATACAGCTAAATGGTCACAACGTTTATGCCCCCCCTCCTGTCCAGCCAGGCTTGTGGGGACATTTATTTTAAATTGTCATTCCGGTGATTCGGCACGAGGAAGGCTGTGGATCTGGTCCAATGGTCGTGGTCTTTTTCGGTCACAAAAACCCTCTGCTGTGGCTGGAATGTTCTGCCTGTGTCGCATAATGCAATCATTAATGTAGCTTGTTCTCTGTGTGGGAGAGATGGAGAGGATTTTATTACTGGCACCTAGATGTCAGCTTGTGGAAACTTTATTTTGGCCATTTTCTGGGCACTCTTTAGTTTTTTTTAACCCCCGCTTTTTCTTTTTTCTTTTTTTTTGCTCTCTTTGTAACCTATTATTTAGGCCAAATAAGAGGAATCTTTTTTTTTAACCGTGCAGAACACCACTGCTTTCTCCGGAAGAGTTGCATAATGGCTTAGCTTTGCACCCAGAAAACTGCAGGTTTGGATTTTCAAAACGTGAGATTCTGACAACACTGAAGTCACTGATGACCAACCCTATACACCTTACCCAGTCATTGAAAACTTACCTTTAATGTGATGAATATGTATTATTTATTAATCTTTATTTACCCAGCCAAGTCCCATTGAGATCATAGATCTCTTTTTCAAGGGAGGCCTGGACATCCTAAGTATGTTGTAATAACCTAAAAAAAAACAACTTGAAAATGTAACATCACAAAGTGAGAAAAATCTTCAAAAAATAAAACTTTTACATTATTATGTCAAACAGTTCTATTCTATTTTTGCTTGGGTGGCAGCGTACACTCCCATAGAAATCTTGTTGGATTGAAAATTTCCTTCTATCCACCTTTAGCTGCTTCTCTGTGGTCGGGTCAGCAACAGGTCGAGGAGGGAAATCCGGACATCCCTTCGTCCAGTGTCATTCTCCAACTCCTCCTGAGGTGTTCCCAGGTCAGAGAGGATAAATAACCCCTCTGGCGAGTTCTGGGTCTGCTCCCCCCCCCCAAAGGACGCACCCAAAACGTGTCCTGCCAGTTGCCTGCTCCACCTCAGCTTGCTCCTTTTGACGCAGAGGAGCAGCGGACTTCAACAGCCTCCATGACCTTCTGACCAGAGCAGGGAAAACAGGGGCACTCTTCTAGTGCCAGGCTTGGGAAAGGGGGAGCTCGCAAGCAAGCACCCGGTGGTATAACCTTGGCTCCTGGGGCTCATTTGGGCAGTAGGCCACATCCCTGTAAACCCACCACCTGTAGAAAGAGCCCATCAAGATTGGGCGCAATGTTAGTCATATGGCAGATGAGGGCGAGCTGATTCCTGGCGACACAGCCTGGCTCTTGGTACGTGCTTCGAGTGGTGATTTAAACATCTTTTCTCTGACAGCACTATTTTAGTAAGAACTCTTGGGGCAGACTCAACTGTTTTTTTTCTACTGAAGGATCTTTTCTTTTCCTACCATAGCTGTGTTCAGATTTAGAGGTTTCCTCCTCTCTGAGATGTTGAGTCTGCCTGCAGGACTTTCTCTCAAACGTCTCCCCATTTCCTCTGTGTCACAGTTCTTGTCTCACTCGCTCTCACAGTTCCCACTGGCCGCCTGACATAATTGTCCTAAATTTCTGTGTGACTTCGTTCCTTCCCTTTCCATTCAGAGTTGAAATGAAGACATCGTGAGCCTATAGAAACTCATTCAACGAGTCACTCTGGTCTCATATGGGGACAGATATTAATCCCAATCTAGATACCAGCCGAGGAAGATATTTCCTCACTTTCGCCTCTTTCATGAATAATAAGTCTATGATACTTTATCTATTCAGATATACAAGAGAGGGGGGGGACAGCATGTGGCCACAGGAAGAATGGAGGTAAGAATAAAGGTAATGTGTGCTTCTATGTATGGGTGTGCAGAGGAGATGGAAGTGGAGATAAAAAGTAGTCACGCCTATTTTCTCTGATAATAATGAAAAACAACATTCCATTAAGGGAAAATGTGACATTTGCACATATAACTGAGTCTATGCAAGGTTTTCATAAATCTCAGTTTGGGGGACAGTGGATACTGTAATAAATCAGTAAAGGTATTTGTGTCTGACTAGTTTTAAATAAATGCTCCGTAAACGATAAGACGAATTATGAACAGTTGTAGGTAAAAAGAAAAAAAAAGTCCCCTTATTAAAAGTTGGTTATGCAACCAAAGTCAATGCAAGCATAAAATTTTAAGTATTGCCAAACCATGAGGCAGCTACAGTATAATGAATGAGAAAAATCCAATCCCCCCGCCCAACCTGAGCTGCCCTTTGTAGTCCGCTAGTACTCGCCTGGGGCATTCTCACCTTTTATTTAACAAATGCCCTTTTAAGAATCAATACCAGACTATGAAGTCCAGCTACCTTAACTTCCAGGCTAATTACACCGTTATCGAGAGAATGCCAGAAAGAGGTCTACCTTCGTCTAAAACTGAAGTTTAGTTTAACTAGATATAAAAAACATATATTTGAATACGGGTGTTTTATTCAAGACCTAAAGGAAATTGTTCAACCAAACTGCCCTCTTTAGAGTAACACAGCCGTCGGCGTCTCTGTATGTTTTTATCGTGGGCTACAAGTTTAAATTTCATATTGAAACCTAGATAAATTGTAGTAAATGTGTGCATGAACCACAAATGACAGCATGAACACATACAATATTTAAAGCTTTATCTCCTTTTTTTTTGTCTCCTTCTGAGAAATAAACTCCAGTCAGGGTTATAGCGCTTAAAAAATGTATGATAACTCTTGAGTCATAAGGTAGTAAAACAGCTCTTTGTCGCAGTTCACCGCCCTGTGGATAGATACTAAAGAAGTAGAGGTTTGACGGATGGTTCAGTGTTTGATATTTGTACCAAAAAGTTAAAAAAAGGAGAGAAAAATTAATTTTTTCTTGTTTTTGTTTTGTTTTTTTCTTTGTCAGACTAACCTTTGTGTCTATCTGTACAGGTCCAACTACAAAAGATGGCATAAATATTTAACCATCTAGTTTTTTCTTTAAGGTACAACCGTCGGAGCTGCACATTTTGTGTTCGTGTTGGTCCGACTCGATCTCACCGCTATGTGCTGAGAAAACACAAAACATTTCGTGTGACATTTCAGTGAGTTGCCAACTGGGCAGACAGGACTTAGTGTCATTCTGACAATGTAGAAATGAAAAGGAAAAAAAAAAAACCACCTAAACTAAAGGAAGGACGGTTGCAACAGGCTACATATCCTCGCGTGTCATCCGCAGACAGAATGTGGCGTGCTATCCCATGACGTGATTTAACATAGGATTCCTATCCTCTGTCATGGTATCAGGCTGTTAGATAAGAAACTACACAACCAGCAGAGACTATTCCATTTAGCCTAAGGTAGTAGGGAGTTTATTCACACTGAATGACAACCCCACTACACTCTCTGCAACCTGCTAGAATGAAGACGAATTTCTGCAAATTTAGAAAGCCTTAGTACCTGTTAGCTGGGTTTTCTCTTGCTGAGATGCTTTTTGTTTACTGCTTCTTGTCATATAACTCCACTTCTAATGCAACTTCACTGACTCCCAGTCCATTATCGAGTGGATTTCAAGATTTTGGTTTTAACTTGGCGAGCTCTGCATGGACAGACGCCAATTTACATCTAGGAACTTTTACATCCCTACACTCCTATCAGGGCCTTGGGGTCCTGTGATCAATCAAATCAATCAATCAAATTTTATTTGTATAGCACATTTCAGCAGCAAGGCATTTCAAGGTGCTTTACATAATTAAAAAAACAAAATAAAAACAGCATATGACAATGAATAAACAGTAAGAAAGAGAAAAACATCGAAGACATCAAAAACCCGCACTCTAACCCTAATTTAGCCATAAGCAACTCTAAACAGGTGGGTTTTAAGTTGAGATTTAAAGGCACCCAGTGTTTCAGCTGTTTTACAGTTTTCTGGAAGTTTGTTCCAAATTTGCGGTGCATAGAAACTGAAAGCTGCTTCTCCTCGTTTGGTTCTGGTTCTGGGGATCAGTGATCAGGACCTGCTGATTGTCCCCCAGACAACACTAAAAACTGAAGGAGACAGAACCTTTTCTTCTGTGGCTCCAAGATTTTGGAAATCCGTTCCTCCAACTCTCCGAACAGCGGTCTCAGTGGCTTCCTTTAAAGGCCAGCTGAAAACTTATCTTTTTAAATCTGCATTTGCCTAAATTCGTTTTGTGCACTTGTTATTTTGTTTGTTGAGGCACTTTGTGATTTTTATCTTGAGAGGTGCTATATACATAAAGTTTTACTTACTTACTACTGGTATCACGTGTGCACTAAGCTAGTTCAGTAACCGTGGCTTGATCTTGGTTGTATCTCTCTTGATGGTGATTGCGGGCCCCACACCACACTCTACCCAGGACGTCGATTCTAGTCCACCACACCGATAAACCACAGAGACCTCGCTTTATCACTTGTAGTGGGGAGCCCACTGTGTTCTTAATACGACTCTGAGGACCCTGCAAAACCATCAGTGTTCTGGCAGATTTTTTTCTGTCACAGCAGTGGGTCATCATCCAGTGAGAATGAGGGTCCTCTGACTTTTGCATTCATGCCATCATACTGGTTTCCTGTTCCATCTCGACCGGCACGTATTAAAATCCCCTCAACATGTCGCCGTGGACCAGTCGTATTAAAGGAAAAAGGCCTCAGCATACGGAAGCCTTCAAGTGAGGACATTTTGCATCCGGTCACGTCAGTGTTGCTGCTGAACTGCCGTCCGCATCTCCTCTGACTTAAAATAAGCCGCCTTTGAGTGAACCTGCTGCAGTTCTCACTCCAGAAGGCCCACATTTGAATGTCCACAACTGTGCCCAAAATGCAGATCGCTTTGTCCCGCTTAACTGTGGGGCTATAAAGACAGCATGATGATGAGAGGGCAAAGTATAACATCAGCCCAAGTTTCAGAAGCAAGAGTCCATCAGCGCATCGGCATTAATGGAATGTGACTACCCTAAAGGGCTAATGGTAGATAGTCTCTGCCAACAATTTGCATTGAGGAGGTTGTGGCATCAAAAATGCCACAGAGAGCCATCTGGAGCTGCAGCCTGATGGCGGAGTTCTGGATGTGCCATTAGCACTGAGTGCTACTACTGCGCCTCAGCCAATCAGCACGGCATAAGGAGCCCACTCTGTGGAGGCAGCTGACACAGACGCGTTCCAAGACTCAAGTCCTTGTTTGTCACTCTCTCCTAGACACTAATTAAAATACTTGCTTTTTTTTTTATGGTGCTGCATACTGATTAGCTCTGTCAGTTACGTAAAAACGCATTTAGAAATGTCCCACACTTTTGAAAAGAATACAAGATTCTTTTCCCGATTCAAAGCACCAGTTACAATCCGGCTGCGAGAGCAAACTGTGTGTGCAGCCAATCAAAAAGTCGCTGCAGATATATGTCTTTCCACGTCACAGGAGCTGTTCACGTTTGCTAGGACTCATTTGCGCAAACGTAGTTGCAGTAAAAAAATAAAAAATAAAAAAAAAGAGAGAGGTGCGTTCACTTTTACCTTCCCCCTCCTATGCAGGCATGTCTTGGGTTGCACAAGAAAAAAAATGTCAGGTTGCAGAGGAGATAAGTAATTAGATTGCCGCCTTACCTGGAAGTGCCAGTCACTGCAGGCACCTAAATCACGCGCATTTATTCCGCCATGCCGCCGCGGACAGAACGCCGTTTATCTACAGCTAGCAGCAGAGATAGGCGTCTCTCCCTGAAACTGAGCTGTCAGTCAAACCCTGAAGCCGAAGCTCTGGGACCGTTCCCTGTTTAGCTTTCACACCTCCCCGCCCCCAACTTTGCAGATATCCTCTGTAAACCCTAACACGTTGATGCCACACGTCCTTTCTATCTCTTCATCAATCTCTATTTTTAAGAGTTTTGTCCTGCCGTTTTTTTTTTTTTTAAGTCTTCAAACCCAGGGTACATGTTGTGCCCTCTCAGCAGTGGAGGAGTCATTATCTTTTCTTTTTTTTTTTTTTTGATCATAAAAGCTCTCCGTCTCGTTGTCGCCCTCCCCCCGCCAGTGTCTCTTTATTGGCTTCAGGATTTGTTTCCACTTTATTGCGTTTGGCTCACTCCTGGTTCCCCCCCCACACCCCCCCCGTTCGACCTATTGGCACCCGGCTGCGAGTGCTGAGCGGGTAATAAAGTGCTTTGTGAAGAGCAGCGCGTGGAACATATGCATTACGGTCCCCGACGAGCTCTGCTGCTAAGTTGCCGCTCTCCCGTGTCTGCATGTGTAATTCATTCAGGTGACGACAAGTCCAAAGTGCGCAGAGGTCGTCGCGTGGGGCCGTCTGTGCAGCAACCTCTGCATCCAACATCTCCTCAAATGGCGTCACTCTTGATCAAACAATTGCTTTGCTTATAAAGAAGAAATCCTCCTTACTTGCAAACCACATTGGGAATTCCAGCGAGGTCGCTCTGCAAGCATGTTGTCGTGTTTCGACAGATTTTACACATCTCCCAGTTACTCTATAGGATGCATGTTCTTCAAATGGAACATACATTATGGCTTGCTTATGCAAATAGTAAACACGGAGCACATGATGGCGTGGACGTGATTAATTCCAGCCGCTCATTTTGCGATGTTAAACAGAAAGGACGAAAAAAACAGGGAAATTTATGAGCAAGGATGTTGCAGTGCACAGCGTGTACAGTTGAAGCAGTGCAGAGCTCTACTCTGTTTTTTGTTTTTTTTTTCCTTTTCTTTTTGGCTGTGTGTGAGGCCTTATTATTGCAACAGAAGCCAAGAATCCTTAATCCACAGGGGTCTCAGTGGGAAGGAAAAGCTTCTTGAACAATCCCCGTTCTGGGAGCCTGTGGTGAAATCCAGCGATCAGTCAACCCTGAGCCTCTGAGCCTCCTGAGGGCTTGGGACTCAGGCCAGTGTTTTTCAACGGGCCCCCGGTGCACCGAGGAGAATAAGACGAAGAGATAGGAGGAGTGGGGGAGGTGGGGATGGGGGGGAGAGGGGGAGAGGGAAGAACAAGGGTAGAGCAGGAGATGAGACAGAGATCTAGCTACAGAGAGAGAGGGGGAGATACGAGATGCGTCTGCTGAGGAAAAACAACTCTATAAGTCCCAAAACTGAAAAAAAGCCTCAGAATTGGTGAATTCATAGAGGTGAATTACTGGCAGAACACATAGGTGGGTGTTGATTTTTTTTTTTTTTTTTTTTTTGCATCGAGCCTACACACACATACACATGTCCGGCCATTACGGTCGTATGAAGGTAGGGGCTTCAGCACTTTGAACAAAACCGCCTTTCAGGAGTCACTGCTGATACCATTCAAGTCGTCGGGGTGCTACAGGAGACCCCAGGAAGCCGCCTTCTTCTTTTTAGAACAGCGATTTAGGAACCGTTCATCCCCCCACTGTGCCGAATTATGCTGTGGGACTCACCAGAACCTTCTCCATCTCTGTGGGAGGCGGTTTTGTTAAGAAGTGAATGGACTGCCAGATGGTTTAACACAGTGCAAAATATATATTTTTTAAAAACCAAAACAATAAAACAGAGTTGTTGAGTTTTTTGTTGCACGTTAAGAGCTGCATTTGAAATGCAATTCATTATTAAATGTCCTCGGAATTAGGAGTTGTAGTAACATTTTTATTATTAATACAAGATTTTAAGGTTAGAAGCTGTTTCAAGGTGTTCCATAGTTTTCAAAAAGTCACGATTACACACAACCACTTATCTGTATCATCCTTTCACACCTGTATAACATTTTTTTTTTAAAGTTGTTTTGTAAACCTAAAAAAACAATATAAAAGGGGCCCTGGTTTGGCTACTGATTAGATTAGCCTAAAGAAAAACTTCTGCCATTTTCTTCATACTCTGTGCTCTATAGCTCATAAGGTACTAACTACTGATAAATATTTGACAGAACATCACTTTAGTTCAGCTAATAGCTGAGCTAGCTTCTGTAGCGAGCTAGCAGCTTACTGTACAATGAACAGAATGAACAGAGAAGTTATTATCAGTGCAATAAGTACTTTTATTTCAGTATTTTACATTTTTCATCATTATGTACATCTATTAAAAAAATTTAACACTTTTATGGTTCTCTGGCTCTGGTGCTCTAAGTGTTGATTTTGAACAGATCGTGACCATTAGGTGTCTTTTCTCCCTCTTTATAAACATCTGTACACCTATAGGTGTATCATATATGATATAATAGTTTGTCATAGATGACAAACGAATGATAAAACAGTAGCAATAATGATATTAGCTTAACATCGACAGTAATGGCAGCATTTTTTTTTTTAATCAAATCAGTTCAATTATGTGGTTGCAAGTTTCCCGCAGCCATCTTTCTTCCAAGAAACTTCTTTGTTTCTAAAAACAAAAGAGAGAGAGAACTCAGAGTTTGCTGACAAAATGATTCCTTTATTTATAAATTAATAGCGCTGAACATCACGCAAGTGCGACTAAAACTGAAGCATTTAATGAGAGAGCTTTCCCACAAAGGAGATTCAAGTGAGACGTGCATCCAGCGGACCGTTTGGCGGCCAAACTTCCTGGCCCTAATGACGAGCTGCTCCCTCCGAAGAGCGGGATTACTGAGAGAAGTGTGTGGCTGTTTGATCCGCCACCAGAGGGCAGTGTTAAATGCTCTCTTGACCTCGGAGCTGTGCTTGACTCTACTAAGAGGGTGCGGAAGCAGCTGTTTGTCATCCCACCTTCTGCTGTAGCACAGAGGTGTATTCATACACACACACACACACACGATCTGGTTTTATCCTCACGTGGGCACAGCTTGCTCTTGTTGATAATGCTGCCGAGCGCATTCACTGCATCCAACCAGGTTCTACGACTCCTATGAGACGTGCGGTTGATTTCACATCGTGTAGCTTTGCAACGTCGTTGCCTTTTTTTTCCACAAAGCGAGTCTCTCCTACACCTCTCAAAGAGAATACAAGAAGATGGAGTCATTCAGACAGCCAAACGGGCTCTTTTTTTTTCCTTTTAAATAATCACCTTGTTGCATGGTGCTTAGCTTTGCATCCGAGTGGCGCTTTTTGTGTCTGAACAAATGGGATGCGGGCACACTAAGAAGGCCAAACATTTATTTATTTATTTTTGTTAATTCCCAGCAGGTTTGTTTGAAACTTAAAAAGTGAGCGACGCTCTTGTCTCCACACGGCACGCTTGCAAGGTAATGGATTCGTTTAAAGAGAAGTGCAAGTTTTATTCAGACTCAGTCGTTTCGACAGACAGACATCTGAAATCAACTGAATTTCGTGCAGAAAGTCTTTATACGGCTTCAGCTAAACATATAAAATGTACGAAAGCAAAGCGGTCCTCTCGATCAAACTGAAGATCTTCGTTTTAACCTCTGGCTGCCTCCGATTAAAACATAACTGAAGGCAAACACAGAAAATTAGCTGCCTGGTACAGTCAGTTATGCCCTGATGATTTCTTTATCCAGGTCAGTGTATCTGCTCACCTCATCTGTAAAAGTCATGACATTATAATCTGTTGTTTTTGTTGTTTTTTTTTTTTTGGTTGAATTTTATTAGCGTTTATATGTTATTATTGGAAGCAGAGCAACATTAGGTTTACTTCTAACATTAAAGAGAAAAAAAATGTTCTTTGAGAACCCTTCCATCCCAATAAAAGGACCCCAATGTTGATATTTGTTGCCCAAGTGTGTGTGTGTTTGTGTGTGTATTGTGCTAGCAAAATATTTGGTGACCCGCTGGATGGATTTCACCGAAACTCTCAGGAAGTAGTCACTGGACCTACATCTACAACTGATGAGCTTTCGGAGTCAACCCCATTCAAGATGGCTGCCACAGCCAACTGAACGTTGAAAACACCAAAATCAAAAAGTCAATATTTTGTCCAGTTTTACAGATATTGAGCTGAAATCCGGTGTGGTAGTAGCTGAGAGTCATTCCCAACACATACTCTGAGCATGAGACATCATGAACATGACATTTTAGCCTAAAACTTTGTTACTGATTATTAGAATCCTCACCGTCTGTCTGTTGCAGAATACCTCATGAACCACTGGACGGATTTCAGAAAGTAACCAGTGGGTGCACGACTACAACTGACAGAGTCGACCCAATTCAAGATGGTTGCCACAGCTGATCATGCTCAATACATAAATGGCTACAACTCTTTGGTGCGGTAGTAGCTGAGAGTCATCCTGAACATATTCGGAGAGCTGACACATTACAGGAGGCTGCACATAACACTGTTTACCAGGTGAGAACAGTTATGACTCAATCACTTCTCATCGTGAGCTGATCTCGGTATAAAACTCTGTTGTGAAAGGCGGCACGCTATTTGCAGGAAGTAGACTCATTTGGCGAGTAATAAGAGCGTAGTAGTGTCAGGATTGATGTCTCAACAAAGGACTTTGTTTTCCAATTTCCTAATCTAGCTGTGTCTCAGTAGGCTGTGAAGATGATGAAGACAATGGACACCTGGTGTGAAGTGGGCCTTAGCTTTATTACGAAATGAATGTTTCCACACTTCTACCTTTATAGTGGTACAGCAGAGTGATCAGATACCTCGAGGAGGGAGTAAAAGTCATAAATGTTTTTTGATCAATTTTATGCTAAACCGACAATACGACTTTTGGTGTGACGTCACTATTGTAGACTTGTGTCCCCCGCCTGGCGCGTGAAGCAGCAGCGGTGGCTGGAGACGGTCACCCGCTCCTCCGTGACCCTGAATGGAGGAGCGGGTGAAGAAGACGGCTGGATGGATTGCTGTAGTATCACAATGTGTCGTAGCGCTGTTCGACGATCCGAGTTTTCCTCGTTTTTGCATGCTCAGCCTTCCAACAAGGAGCTCTCAAAAAGAACAAAACAGAGAGAAATCCATCAAGATGCTCTTTGTCGTTGCGCACAGCCCTCCCCTGACCCGTGGGCCAAGTTTAAATATTGCAGGAGGAATCAAAACGACAGTTTCTGCTCTTCTTCCTTATATTTTCCAACGCGTTTCACCTTCTTCTGATGTTAGCCTCTACTTTGGACAATCGCAGGATAAACAGCTCTTCTCACTCTTATTCTTTGGTTTCACTGTTCCCTCCTGTTGTTAATATTCGATGAAGCTCGTGTGAATTTCAAACGCCCCTCGCCGTTTCCCTTCATGAAAGACTAAATTACCGCAAGGCGAACTAGTAAACTGGCGCGAGCGAACGTGCTGTGAACTCAGTGAATTCAGATCATCAAAAAGCAGAACCTGATGCAGCATTCGCAGCCCGGTGATATGTTTTAGTCATTCCCCGCAGCGCATTACTTATTGATTTCAGGTGAAGGATCAAAGAAGAGTTTCTTTCGCTTTAAAGCCTTGATAATCTCATGTGACCGGACTGAACTTTCCTGCCTCCGCCGTCGTAGGCCGCCCGTCTCCCCAAAGATGGCTGTGTGCATCGTGTCCACTTCGAGCTTCAAGGTCCTTTTTTTTTTTTTTTTTATGGATTAAAGTCCTCCGTCGTTCGCAGCAGTGCGTTGGCGTCACAGAAACATGGCGCCCACCTTCCTGCGCCGCTTCGGTTTGATACGTTCCCATGCGAGCAGCCAAACAGTTCCTCTTCTGTATGAAATGGCATAATGCATGAAATTTTTTGGAATTCAGGTGTGTGAAGCCTCTGACATTCAGAAGATCGTTCGAAAGATTTCCTCCTTACTCCGTCGTGCCGACGATATGGTGGCTCTGATGGGGGGGCTAAATCCAGCTGCGGATGATCACTTGGGGTGTTACGTGTTAGGTATACGTTCGGGAAGTTATTTCATATCAAAGGAATTACCATGTCTGTCAGAATCTCAACATTTCTCAAATTTCTTTGCCTAAAATGTTAATCTGCATTCAAGTAGTCGAGAAGAGATGAATATACTGATATACTGTATATTTGACTAATAATCTAATTTTTCTCCTTCCATTTTGCCTCCAGTTATGTTATTTCCTCATGACCAGTTCAATTCAGTTTGTTTATACTGCGCCAGTTCACAACAAAAGTTGTCTCGAGGTGCTAAGACAAAAATAGGTCCAAATCCTACATCCAATTCAGATCGAGATTCAAATCCAGCTACAATCAATTCGATTCTTATCGTAATGCTGTGCATTCATGTACAGTACATCATAAAAGTCAATTAGTAAAAGTGATCTTTCTGAGGAAGACAGCAGACTGCATCAAAACTTTACTTCGTCGCAGCAGAACATTGGCGACAGCGGAAAGGAACAAATCCCTTGTAACAGAAAAAAAAACTCCAGGAGAAGCAGTGGTTTGTCTCTATGTGTCCCTGTGATGGACTTGCGACCTGTCCAGGGTGTCCCCCGCTTCTTACGCAGTGAATCCTGGAGATAGGCACCAGCTCCTCAGGACCCAGAAAGGAGAAGCGGGTAAAGAAAATGGATGGATGGATGGATGGATGGATGGATGGATGGATGGATGGATGGATGGATGGATGGATGGATGGATGGATGGATGGATGGATGGATGGATGGATGGATGGATGGATGGATGGATGGATGGATGGATGAATGGATGGAAATACCATCACATGACTTTATGACTTTGGACCCCTGCAGTTTCATTTCATTTCCACCTCTTCATCTGAGTGCCTAACCTTTTTCATCCATGAGTCTACTTAGGACCTCCATCTACCGAAAGACCAGGGGTGTCCAATCCTGGTCCTGGAGGGCGACCATCCTGCATGTTTTACTTGTTTCTCTGCTCCGACACACCTGATTTGAATCAATGGGTGATTAACAGGCCTGTGGGGAACATGAAGAGGTCATTTAACCACTGAATCGGGTGTGTTGGAGCAGGGAAACAAGTAACACATGCAGGATGGTGGCCCTTGAGGACCAGGATTGGAGACCCCTGCTATAGACAATGCACCTAAAACGTTGCATTACAGATAGATGTCTAAAGTCCAAACTGTCGGGAAAAGGATAAACGTGTGCGGGTAAGGAGCGTTAAATCACAAAACCCCTGCACCAAAGAAAGCTACTAATAGCTGATAGAGATTAGGAGCAAGAAAACGCCAGAGCACATACCTCTGCAATAATCACTATTTTGTTGCTTTTAAGGCTACTTAGCGGGGTGATTTGCAAGCTTAATCCCCTTCTTTCTTTCTTTCAGCAAACACATCAAAACACGTGACACAAACTTTGTCTTGGCATCGGTAACAAACCTGGGAGACTCGATATTACATGAGTCAACAATTTTCCGGCGGAGCCTCGGATTAGCTGAGGTGAGGAAAGCAAATTAAGTCGACGCTGCCGGCGGACTGTCAAAAAATAAATAAATAAAAAATAAATAAAGAGGGGGGGCCGGCGTAATAGGCTTACAGCAGAAAAGAAGTCACTCCAACAAGTTGTGTGTACTGATTTCGCAGCACAAAATAGAAGCTTGGAAAATGCTGTTTGCCATGCTGGGTTTTTTTTTTTCTTTTTTTTTTTACTGAGAGAAGCTGTTGGTCAGTGGGGAGCCCTTTGAAAGTTGGAGGTTTGTCCTGTGAGTGAACTGACTTTATCAGGAGTTGCCTGTGAGCACAGAAAAATGACAGCAAGGGCAGAATGAGCGGCCGGCTCCTCTTATTGATTAAAATCCCTTTAGTAATTCTTTGAGCTGCGGTTAGTTTACTCCACATAAACAGCACATTTCAACTTCAAAATCAGAGTTCAGTCGGCGTTAATCAAACTGTGACACCTCCCCCCCACCCTCCCTCCTTTTAGTTAGTTGGGGCAGTATTCCTGACACAGCTTTAAATAGGTTCTAAATTAATAACTGCGTGACTCTGACCAAAGTTTCAAAAGGCATGAAGTCAAATGTGACACATTTTCCCAACATTTTCAGCAACGTTTCTTCACAGGGTTCAACGGTTTGCCACCACACCTGACACGGTGGCAGATGATTTACTAAAACCCCTCGCAGAAACCATCTTGTTCTGTGAAATTTTTCAAATCGTTTCGATTTTTGTCATCGTCATTTAGGTCAAGAAGGACGCGTTGGTACTAAAAGTCCTTGCTAAAATCTTCTTACTCTGTGACATTCTTGAGCCGTGTTGTGCATGCCTAGGGTGAATGTTTGTTGCACACTGCCAAAGGCAAAAGGGCAGTAATGTTGTTTAGATGAAATTTATAAGCGTTTATATGTTATTATTGGAAAACAGATCAGTGTTGGGTTTACTTCTAACAATTAAGAGAGAAAAAATGTCCTTTGAGGACCCTTCTGTCCCAATAAAATGATCCCAATCATGATATTTGTTGCCCAAGTGTGTGTGTGTTTGTGTGTGTATTGTGTTGGCAAAATATTTGGTGACCCACTGGATGGATTTCACCAAAACTCTCAGGAAATAGTCACTGGATCTACGTCTACAACTGATGAGCTTTCGGAGTCAACCCCATTCAAGATGGCTGCCACAGCCAACTGACCTTTGGAAACACAAAAATCAAAAAGTCAATAATTTGTCCAATTTTACAGATATTGAGCTGAAATCCAGTGCTGTAGTAGCTGAGAGTCGTGCCCAGCACATACTTCAAGCTCTACACATTGCACAAGATCACTACTTATGTCTGTTAGCAAAATATTTCATGAACCACGGTATGGATTCTAATGAAACTTTCAGATACCGTTCGCTGGACGTAAGGCTACAAGTTATTAACGCTTAGACTGGACTCAATTCAAAATGGCTGCAACAGGTAACTGCACTTAGACAATGCAAAATAAATGGCTTCAACTCAGTCAGTTTTACAGATACAGACTAAACCTGTTGGAGTAGTAGCTGAGAATACTTTCACAACACATACTCCGAGCGCTAACAGATCTGACAGTATTACTTTTTAGGATTGTCTGGTGACTATTAGAGTCAGCTGTGTGGTAGTAGCTGAGGGTCATTCACATACATGCATTGAGCGCTACACACTGCGCCCGCAACTGCTGGAATCAACGTTGTTTGTCTGTCGGCAAAATATTGCATGAACCACTGGACAAATTGTATTGGAACTCTCAGAAAGAGATCCCTGGATGTACGTCTACCGCCAATCGACTTTTAGAATCAAAGCACGTCAAGATGGCCACCACTAATCAACCTCAGAGAAACAGATCAATGTCTACAACTTCAGTGAGCTTGACAGAGATTGAGCTAAAACTGAAAGTCAGCGCCAACGCACACTTCGAAAGCTGACACACCTTGTGAGACGTCCTATGAGATTGCTCATTACCCATCACCTCATAAGATGATCTTAGTTTGAAACTCTGGCATGAAGGGTGGTGGGCGATACACACCTCTTCAAGGAATCTTGGGCCCATAGTTTTCTTTTTCAATATTTTCTTGTTATTTTGCTATAAATTATAATTGATACTTATCTTTTTTGGTGTACAGAAGTCATGTATTATACTAACATAGGTTCAAACATACATTCAGGGTGATCTCTCAGTGTACTCACCATCTCTTTTAGCATCACTTAACTAAGGCAAGCATAAAATCTTTTCAACTTACAAAGTCCCATCCAGACAGCAGCATCAGCGAGGTTACACATTCGCTTTCAGTTTTGTTTCGGTTCAAGTTGAGGCACACAGACAAAAGTTAACCGAGTAGTAAATACTGTTATTACGGCCCTGCATTTTAGATTGTTTTTCCCCATAATATCTTGTGTGAACGGCCCTCGAACCCCCAAGGACCAGGATTATTGAGAGGAGAAGTGAACAATAGTTAAACAATCGAGCTGGAAAGTGAGGGGTTTTTTTTTTTTATTATTGTACCGAATAGACAAAACGAGTGGGTGTGTATTAACTGAGCGGGACGGGAGAAACGATGTTTGTTAGAGGAGAAAAAAGACTCGACAATAATGACACAGCTCAAGCTTGCTGCCAGATACATAAAAGTTCTTTGTGCAGAGGCGACTTGATTATCATACAGTGTTTTCAAAGCACTAAATCACAGTGATGAAAACAGACCACTGTAATTATTGAGCATTTAGCTCAATTTTCTACCCCGAGAGTGGGGGAAAAGGAGAGGTTTCGAATAGAGTCGGCATGCTCTGTGGGGTTTAATCAAGTCTGGAGTTCAGTGGTGGTCTGGACAAACAGCTGAAGGGATATTTGAGACTGGGTGGTGAAAGTGGAACTTTCTACGATAGCTTGAGAGAAAAAAAGGCTGAACGGCCCGGTTATTGCTGCGTCACAGAGAGAGAAATCCTATCTGACATTTAGGCTCCAATCGGGAAGCTTAGAAAGATGATCAGGTGAAACAAATCTGTTACAATTACAGTGGACAATAAGCAAACAGCTAGTCCACTCAGGTAAGCTGTTAGCTCGTCAATCTGGTTCCCAGTATAAAAATACCCAAAAGGAAACTATCCATTTAGTGTCCACATTGCAAAAAGAACCATTTAAAAGGACAAAAAGTAAAGCCCAGGCCCTTTTTGGAACCATTACATGATAAATAAATTTCAACTTGACAGGTGTGTTACCCACCACGGTTGCTTGTTGCGTTGCGTATATCGGCAGTGTTTTTAATAACCAGTGTTGGGTTCAAGGTGTCTCTTTCCAACACTAACCAGATGAGACAATCGGAGCAGCGGGGAATCTCAAAGCCTCATCACAGAGGAGAGGTGCGTACTTGTCTGGAATGTCAGAACTTGAATTTTCTCACAGTTGTTCTTATGAACTTGGAAGTCCCACTTGTTTCTTTTCCAGGAGCATGGAAAGGGGAGGAATTCTGTTCTCTCTGCTCCCAAGCTAAGTAGTACAGGGGCTCCCCAAGGGTGTGTTAGTTCGCCATGTCTTCTCATTTTGTACACAAATGACTGCATCAGTTCCCAGCTTTTACAGGGCTATTACAGGGCAACCATTGAGTCCATTCTGAGATACGGTATCACTGGGTGGTTTGGAAACCTCGCAGTTAAGTCATAAACCCAGATTCAGAGTCTGGTGAAGATGGCAAGTAAGATCACTAACACCCCGGACCCACTCTCCCTACAACATCTGTTTGAGCAGCCAACTATCAGGCAGGCTGAGAATATCTTGTCTGATACATCACATGTGCTTGCTTCAGAATATGTTCTTACGAACTCAGGAAGAGGGTTCAGGGTTTCTTTGTATAAATACAACCACCTTAAGCGCTCGTTTGTACTACTCTCCATCAGCCTGATCAATGAAAGACTAGTGAGGCCTGAGCAGAGTAATAGGTCGAGATGATGACTATGAATTGTAAGGGATGAACTGTATGTGTCCAGGTACTGTATGTTCATGTGGATGTGCTGCCCATCTGAAGTCTGTGTTTTCTTCTCTTTTTCTTTTTTGCACATTGGTACTATGTATCAGTGTGCTTTTTTGTCAAAATTCGATGTAGGTTTATTTTATTATTTGTGCTAGTTTTGTGTATTATTGTTATTGACTTTGTTTGACATGTTGCTTTACCTTTGTTGTATGGCAGCTTTGTCCCCTCTTCTAAGACAAATTTCTCCCATGGGAGACAAATAATCTATCTTATCTATCATATCTTATATGATAAGTAAGTAAGGCGGTCACTTCAAAAACACATCAACTGAGTAAATGTTTGGCGTCTACTGGCTGTGGTGATCTGAAGGTTACTTCCTGGTGGGCGTTTCCGGTTCCTCCTACTGGGGAGTCTTCCTGGGCATTCACACCTGCAGACGATAAGTGTCATCAGTGGTTAGAGTATTTAAGGCCGTGGGGAAGATCAGACCAGCGCTGGAGCATTGCTTACCCTCGTGGTAAAAGCTCTGAGCCTTCTGGTGTTTCGCTTTCCTTGTTGATGTTACTCATCTGTGTTCCTGTACTCCTGTAGTGTGGCTGTACCTGAGAAGATCCAGTCCGGTCTGCACTCCTGCCTCCCTCGAGCTAAGTACTGCTGGACCACTTACCGTTGCCAGTCTGCCTCAACACCGTCTGCCTGAGGAGAGAACTTACCTTTGCTGCCTGGAAACCTATCACTGTCAAGGACACCCTCCTTCAGATATTTGTCAGATCACCACCAGCCCAATCCAGACTTTTCCACCATCACTATTCAAGCACCTGCACCTATTGCGTCTGCACTGTAAACAAATCCTCGTTTCTCATACTGAGTCTCCCGTTGTCTGTTGGTCTCCGAGCTGCTTCTCTCTTTGACATTTGTTAAGAACCTGACACTGGCAGTCAAAGATGATCTCAAGTCAGGGGTGCAACTACATACTTTCTGAGGTGTATCGGAAATACAGAACAAATCGCGTCCTGTATTGGTTCAAAAAAGGACGGAACATTTAACAGCCAAATACGGGCCGATTCCGTATTTACGGGTCAGGTGGCAACACTAGCCACCTGTCATTTTAGGCTAGCTTAAGCTAACCTGAATACAACCCTCCTGTTGACACACTGACATTACTTACCTACTGTCTTTCAACCACTTTGAAAACCTTTTCTTCATCCCTCCAACATCTTTATCCCTCTCCCTCTTCCGTTTTCTGTTTTGTGCCCCGGAGAGCGTTTTTTCTGCCGCCCCATCTTTGGCTCCCCATTGTGAAGTGCACTAACAATCGTAGTCTATGACTACTCAAATTTGAAAGAAAAAAAAACGTGCCTGAGCGCGTTCTCGAAGGGCGCATGCCCAAGCGACCTGTGTAGGTGTCATGGACTGGGGTGAAGGAGGCGAACCCTGAGCGCAGACTCATGTTGATAAAAAAAAACTAATTTATTTAGAAATAAAAGGCAAACCCAAAACAAAGGCTGACGTGGCAGTTAGTCTAGCAAAAGCTAGACTAAATACAAAAAAACATTAACTAACTAAACTAAACTAAACCTGAACAGACCTGAGACTAAAGACGAACCACTGGGAGACAAGAAGGCACAAGCAAACAGAACAGCACATCNGGAGGCAAAGAATGACAATGAACCAGCAGCGAAGTAGAGAATGTGACCGGGTATTAAAGGCAGAGGGTGATTAGTGGAAGTGGGCACAGGTGAGATGATTATGGAGCTAGAGGCAGGTGTAGATGGGTGAGAAAAGGGAAGAGAGAGAGAGTGTGACTGAGGAGAAGTGAATGGTGGCTGAGGCACAGGGAAGAGACAACTAAATAACAAACAATAAACTCGAACTGAAATATGAAGACAAAACATAATACAAAAACCTTACATCCTAACAGTGGGAGGGGGGAGCGACAGGAGGTGAGGTGAAGGAGCGGAGGGGCGCCTTATCAGTGCCGTTCCTCTGTTATTGATCATTTCAAACATGCATAAACTGCTGTTAAAATGAAAATGTAGACTAGAAAAAAAATTCCCCACATCATTTTGGCGCCCTCTCTAGAGCAGCGCCCCTATGCGTTGCATACAGTACATACCAACTTTTTGCGCTACTGTCTCAAGTAGCTGTAGACCCAGGTTTAATTGCTGGGACAGGACATGAGTTGGATGTGGATAAGCCTGACCACAACTCCACCTAGAGGAGAGAGGGGGGAATAAAAAGGAAAAAGGAGGGAAGAGTCTGGGACTGGCTGGCATGATAACAGGGTCAGTTAGACTCATGACTTGGTAAAGGATTGTACCTAAATGGTGGACCATTATCAACCATCCAAATAATTAAAAAGGTCAAAACTCAAATGTATGTGTGTGTAAGCATCTGGAAAGACATACAGTCAACAGAAAAAAGAGAGGAATGGAGTAAAGTGGCTCACTGAGCTCCTTAAAGTCAACGGCAAAGAAAAGAGCTCCATAAACAAAAGAGGGCTTTGATACTGTAATCTTGCTGCGTTAGGACCAAAGCACGCCATACACATTTTACTAAGATCTAAACAAATCAAGTCAGCTTGTATAAAAGGTGTATAATGCTACACATCTCATTTGAAGGCTTCTTGTAAGGTTTTTGCTTACTAATGTCATTTTTTTTTTGTCTGAGGTTCCATTGAGCTTTTGTCTTGGTTTCCCTTCATGCTGAGAATTCAACACAAGCCGAAGGTTGGGATGTACATTAAACCAGAAAAGATCGCACTGCAGCAGCCATAAAAATAGACACTAAGAAGAGTGCTTGCTGATGTAAACAGAACAGATTCCAAAGATACTTCTTTTTTTTTTTTTAAAGGGTCTCGCAGATGTTTTATGAGCTTGGAAACACATTAAACACGTTTCTCCGGCTCGAGGATACATATAACGTAGTTTGGCGGGCACGGCTGAATGTAAACAAAACCCTGTTTGTTTACAGGCCTCCACAGGACGCCTTTAATCAAAGCACAACCATGCATTATTAAACCAAGGAGATCTCGTGAACAGCACCAACTTCGCTCTAATGAAGTCAGCCGTTCACACCTCCACTTGCATCATCTGCTGTGCTTCTGCTAAAGGGGGGGAGGGGGGGTTACTGTTGTTGTGGCTTACATAAGCCCCTTGCCTGTGCTCTCGCATTCAGGCAGGAGCCCACTCACATCAGTGGGTGACGTCCCTCCAGGGAAACTCGTGCATCCCCAGGGAAGCGAGAGCATGTCGTTGGCACAAACCATTTGGCCGGGCCTCAGAGGGAGCTTTCTTCTTTTTTTTTTTTTTTTTTTCCTTCTTTAATTGTAGCTCGTGTCACGCTGAAATGATCTAGAGGGCTGCACAGTCACGAGTGGCTGCCCGCAATAAAGCGTGTCCCGTCACATGAGGGGCGTGCGTTACTTTTACAGCTCGGCTCGTTGTTCACTGCTGTTGGTGTGTTGCGGACGTGTAAAAGAGACGAAGGGTTCTTCTCAGCTTCGGTCTTTGTTTCTTTTGGTTGTTTTTTTGGTTGTTTTTTTTTAGGCCAACTGAGTTGAGGGAGCTGTTTCGTTTGAGGTACTTTGGAAGCAGCTAATAATGAAAGATCATAGTGCAGACTGTGTGCTGTCAGCTGTAGGTCGGACCTTTTAAAGCAGGGCTCTGCGGAAACCTAACCTGTTGCAGATAGCTCAATGAACAACCTCTGGTTAGAGGAAATAGGGTCCAGAACATCGCACCTCACGAATTGCTCTCTAATTCTATAAAACAAATCCAGCATGTCATGATACTTGGAGTAGTGGCTGTTGTATATTTCACCTTTCTTTAATCATGCCTTTTACGTAACTCTTTCATGTAATTTTATCAACTAAGACTATAATTTCATCAGCCATGTGCCTTTCATTAGTTAGTTATTTGTTGTAATGTGTTATTTTGCCTTGCACTATCAACCTGCCGTTTACATGATGTGCCTATATTGTGCTCATGTCTAATTAATGTGCATTATTCCTTTTTTTAAATAAATTAACTTGTACTTAAGTGGATGTTAACAAAATGACTCAGGAACTCAGTGAAACTCCTAAAGTAATCACTAGATGAATGTCTCCAACTGCTTAAACCTTAAAATGGTCGCCACAGTTTATCAACCTTAGCAAACACTAAAATCAACTATAACTTTGTCAGATTTACAGATATGGAGCTAATGTTTACCATGTTAGTAGCTGAGAGTCCTCCATAACACCCACTCTGAGCACTAACAGATCCTGCAAGATCTCACTACGCTGAATGAAACCGCGCGTAACGTCATTTTCCTGGTTTTACCGCCATTTTGCAACCTGAGATGCACATAAGTTTCACACTCTGGCATAAAAGGCGGTGGATGATGTGCATTACTTCAATGAATGCTTGGCCTTTAATTGAACAAGTTCTCGTATATGGAAGCATGTGATTTCCACATGTGAAGTTCATGTGGTTTTTCTGTACGGGCAGAACCCGCACACTTCAAACGATCTTAATTGCCCTTTTGATAATGTGTTGAGTCAAAATGTGGAAAAGGTTGAGAACTTTAGATGGTAGAAATCCCCCTAAAATGGGCACTTGTTTGAGTAGCTGTTAGCTCGAGTTATCTGCAACAGGCAAGATGGTGTTTACTCATGATTTTTCAACAGAAATCTACCCCAGAGAGCTGAACTATTCCTGTAAGGATACCGTCTAATTGTGCACAGATGCGCAAGGAATCCATTTAAAAGAAAGCGGGGTGGAGGGGTGGTGGTGGGGGGAAATCAGTTTACTGATAATTTATCATTTCACATCCCAGTTATTTAGCAGATTATTTCTGAAGAACTGTGCGTTCTGCTCAAAGAAACAGCATCTAATTGAACTTCACGGGCTGCAGTCAACAATAAACTGTTTGGGAAGTGCTCTGAAACTAATCGTATTTTCACTTCAGCTGTAGGAATAAAAAAAATGAGGTGGGGGGTGGGGGGGGGTAACAATTTGCCAGCCAGCTGACTGTGAGACAGGTGAAATTGAATGTTGGGGCTTCGAGAGCAAAAACCGAAGCTTTAATCTTAACATCCGGCTGTAGAGAAGGTTTAATGGCAAAAATTAAAAGCAAAACCCAAGCGAGGAAGAGGGGGGGGGTTCAGTAAAGCCTACCTGCGCTTTACTCTGTGCTTAACACTCAGCGCCTAATTAGCTTCGGGTGCAGGTTTGTCGAACAACAAAAAAAAGAAACCCTAAAGAACGAGACATTGATCAAGCGGGAAGCCTGGAGAGAGTAATCACCGGGAAACTCGGGCATCACGATTTGTCTTTAATTAAAAGTAAAAAAGGTCTCTCCATGCGTTCATCCTGACAGCAGCTGCTCTCCCAGGAGGGCCGCTCCGATTGCAGATCGAGACGAATGGGAAGGAGTCCCGGAAAAGCCACAAGTTGAGATGCAGGGAGAAAAGATGCAGAGGCCCCGTCCGGCCGGGATTCTTCCCTCCGAGTGGGAGTCAACAGGTTTTGCTGATTCGCGAGCATGCAAAAAGCTGGGCAGGGTTTTTACGAGTGACAGGCGTGAGGGTGTGTGAGTTACAGACGGAAAGAGAAGGAAGGGCGTCCCTCTGATGGTCCCCTCCCCAGACCTGCCCCCTTTTTTTTTGCATGGAGAGGAGTAATCTTGTGGCAGATCCCAAAAAACTGGAAACTCATTCAGTCTCTTCTGAATGGAGCGTGTTGAATGTGAGAGTGGAGGACCTGAACTTTGAGCAACGCCACTATGAGAGCTCTGCATCCAGTCCTGGCCGGTGCCCTGCTGACCCTGCTGACCTGCCTCCCCGGCCCTGGTCATGGAGGTAGGTGCCACTGCAAGTCACTCTCTTAAGTGTCCTGAACCCCCCGCTTCCTCCTCTTCCTTCTTCTGGATTCTTATGTCAGAGATGTACGAGGGGAGATCTAATCACTACTCCCCCCCATTTGATGGTTGCTCATAAATCAGAGCAGGCTGGGGAGGTAATGCCTCCAACTTGGACTCAGCTGAAACTTTTATTGCCACAACAGGAGAAAAGTTCACTTTTTTCATATTCTTATCTGTTATTCATATTCATAGCATGTATGTCATGCATTGTGATGAAATTTTCTTTTCCTGGGTTGAAACTCGATACGTTGGGGGGGGTGAGATGTGGCATTATCTGACCCCTCCGGTCTGAAACATCTGCAGGCTTTTCATCTGATGCTCTTTTTTTTTTTCCTGCCTTTTTTTCCCTGCTGAATTTGTGAGTGTATATTCTCTTGCGAATGTTTGCTCTGAAAGCAACGCTGCCAAAGGGGCTGGAGGTAGCGGAGTCAAAGCTCTTGGAGCTTAGCCCCCCCCTCCTCCTCTGTCGATGGCTATGAATGGCTCTTTCAAAAGAGAGGTGCGCTGTGGCAGGCAGGGCTGCTCCTCACTCACCCAGAGAGAAGAGATGAAAGTCAGAGAGGGAGTGTGGGCCTTGTAAATGTGTCAGAGAGGCAGTGTGGCAGGGGAAGGGAAGGAGGGGATGGCTGGGTGGCTAAGACTCGGACAATAGTCCCATAGAGGTGGTGTGAAGTGCTACAGGTCTTAATGTGATGTGATGCGGGGGGCCTAAAAGTCACGCTGGATGCAAGGAAAGTTTTGACAGAGATGTAGAGGAGTGGTCCCCAAAGTTGGGGTGGGGGACATCCATCCATCCATCCATCCATCCGTCCATTTTCTTTACCCGCTTCTCCTTTCCAGGTCACGGGAAAGCTGGTCCCTATCTCCAGCGGTCACTGTGCGAGAGGCTGGGGACACCCTGGTCCATCACAGGGACACATAGAGACAAACGTGACAAACAACCATTCACCCTTGATGGGGCTCTTTGTTAAATGTCTCCTTAGCGGCGTTTGTGTATTTAACCTTCAGCAGCTTAGGTCACCGGTCTCTACGGCTTGTATTTTTTTGAGTCGAAAGCCGAAACGTTTGGGGACCACTGATGTAGAGGAGTGGTCCTCAAACGTTTCAAGAAGAATACTAAGCCCTTCAAGTGGCGCCACTATGACAAGCCCAATCACCAGTCGTTGAACCACTCGTCTCTTTGGTCAACTCTGACTTTAGATTTTGCGTCACAGCTCGGCCTATGATGGGGCACAGCGGTTTGTTATTTAACTGGTTAACATCTGATACAAATGTTTCTCCTGGGTACCACTAGAGGGATCCTGAGCATCCCAGCTTGAGAACCGAGAGGCGCTGGTATCAGGATGGGAAGTTAAAATCCTGCCTGACCAACCAGATCAGCACAGAGTTGTGCAGCTGTCAAGTTGGAAGCTTCAGCCTTGGACTTAGATAGCTGTTGCACCCATTGTCTCTCTCCCACCCCCAACTGCTGCCGTTTCTCAGAAAGCACCTCTGCAAACTCCACTTCAATTAACATTCCATTGGCAGCTACTGTAAGGGAGCTAATGCTTTGTTTTAGTGGCACAGAATCACAGATCAGCCAGGGAGCCGGGTTCAGTTTTGTCAGCGCCATGATCACGTTCATCACGAGTGTAAAAAAAGAGTCACCTGCAACTCCTGTTTCTTGTCGCTCGCTCGCAGACAAGCCTGACCGGCTGGCGCGGCAGCGATGCCTCCACTCAACGGAGGCACAGTGGTCACAACGGGTCAGAAGGATCGCCGCACAAAAACAATGGGGATGCAGCTGATGCAATTCCTTTCAGATCTGTCGAAGAACAAATGTTCCTCTAACGAAACTAAGACGGGGAAACGGAAAAAACTAAATAGTGGGGAACAGATTCTGCTTATCTAATTATCAACTGGCACGATTCCTGCTGCGCCGGTGCGGCAGAACTCACCTGCTGACCCTGGAGGGCTAATCGCTAATGTTGACCAGATGTACCAAGTCACTGACTGGGTTGTACCTCCACCCCCACTCCAAAAAATGCCTACAACAAGCTCTCAGGCAGCCCTTCTGCAACATGCGCCTCCCCCCAAGTTCACACCCTCACATGTCCTACACCAGGTCTGCTTCAAACCTTTTTTGGAGTCACTTCGCCGTCTTTTCTGTAGCTGTCCAGAAATCCATCATTTGGCTGTTTCTGCTGAGTTGTGCGTCCAAGAACATCTCACACAGGAGCGGTTGTTTAAACACAGCACGGCACGGCACGCCAGTCCTAGTCATAACAACACGTTTTCTTTGTGGAGTGGCCTTCATTTTCCTCTCCGGTGTGTTTCGTTAGCACAAGGCCTGCAGAGTTAGCATCAGCTCATAAAACACTTTTTTTTCTGTTTGAGCTTGTGTAAGGAAAAAAAATAGATGACAGGGGTTTCTGTTAGGCTTTCTGGTGAGCTAATGTTGCACTTATATATATATACATATAAAAAAAAGGTATGGTTATGAAACTTTTTTAGCTCATCGTCAGTAATATCCTCCCACTTTGAAATCTTGAAGTGAAGTTTTGACAGCGCTGAGCAGCCGTCGGAGCATGTCCGCTTTATCGCCACTGCATCTAAAGTCGATCTCGATATTTTTGTTTTTCCTGTCCCGGGGTGTCTTGAAACACAGCCGCTCTTGTCCTCGGCGGCTGTTCAGTTTCAGTTCCACCGAAGTTCGGAAAATCTGGGAGGGCCAGTGTTTCCAAACCATAAATTGCTCACATGTGCCTTCATGTTGTCTGGTTGGTATGGTGATACTTTTTTTCTTTTTTCTTTCTATTTTTTTTTCTGTCAGTGTCTTAATAGAGGCCCAAAGTGTGATTTTATCAGCTGTGTGTTCCTACTTTAGCACCGTCTGTTGCCTCTTCACGCTGCAAATGAGGAAAAAGTTAATGACTCTGTTCTTGCCCCATTAACAAGCAGTCTTCAGCATCTTTTTTTTTTTTTGCCAAAGTTTGCTTTTTGAAAATCCATTTAGAGCTTTTCTTCAAAGCAAACCCGAACCGACAGATGAACAAATTAACAGGATTTTTTTGTCCATCTGTGCTGAAGAACTGATGCTGCCCCTGTGTAAAATCCTACAAATACACATAATGCGGGGAAAGATAGCCAGATGACAGTGGGAGAAATGTGTCCATCCGTTCTTTTTGCCTGCTTCTTCCTGTTCAGGTGCCTAGCTCTGTTGGACCAGAGGTGAGGAACACCCTGAACAGGTCACCGGTCCACAACAGAGCCACGGAGAGACAAACAGGGCTCTGTAGACTGATGCCTATAGACGGTTTACGATAATCGGTCGGGTTCACATGTAAGTTTTCAAACTGTATGAATACCCAGAGTAAACCTAAACTTCACCAGAAAGGCCAGAGCCAAACTTGTCGTACATTTCCACCATGCACCCCCTGAGCAACGGCATTGCTGCCTAAATATTATGCAGTATGAGTAGATGCTTGAAGCCCTTTAAATTATTTGGTACAAAGTTTGGGGGTTTTAGAAACTTGCTCCTGAATATCTTTACCTCTGCCGAGGAGGTTATGTTTTCGGTAGAGTTTCTTTATCGGTCTGTCTGTGCACAAGGTTACTCAAAAAGTTATGAACGGGTTTTCATGAAATACTTGGGAAACGTCAGACATGGTACAACAAACACATGATTCGATTTTGGTGCTGATCCGGTCAAAGGGCAAGGTCACAGATCCTGTGCTCTAACTCTGCAACCGTGTAACGTAGGAATGTCAAACTGCACAGCCGGACACCTCATGGGTGAAGGGTGATGCCTATTGATTTCAAGGCAACAGGGTCAAAGGTCAAGGTCAAGGTGACCCCTTTGTTATGTTTTTGGTTGTGTTTTTTTCTGTCTCTTAGCAAAGATTACATGAAAACTAATAAACAGATTTGGATGAAATTTTCAAGACATGTTGGGGTCATCACAAAACAAAAGAAAACAAAAAAAAAAGGTTTGGATGGTGATTCAGATTATGACCCAGATCTCGGTAATTTTGTTTGTTTTTTTGGCGCTCTGTTCTTGCCGGAGGTTTTTCGCTCTCCAAGTGCTTCTCGTTACGTTCTCGGACGGTTTCCAATTTTAGGAAGTGGGCTATTTTCTGAACTTTGACATTGCTGTTAATTTTACATTACAAATTACATTAAGTGCAGAAATTTGGGGGTATTCCTGTTAGAAGCCCAACGTTTTGTGGTGGTTTGTTGGTGGGCCCGAGGATGTAGAGCAGCAGGTGGCATGCAGGCAGACTGAATCCAAAACAAACAAACCAAAAATTTCTACTTTATTCGAAGAAAACAGGCCTGAATGGGGAAGTTACATGTGTGGATTTCAATGAACTGAGACAACCAAAGAGTAGGAATACTGGGAAGGTGATTGCTTGAAAGAGGATAGGTAGGTTGACAACAAATTGCAGACACAGGAGGATGTAAAGGACAAACCAGGAGCTCCAGTAAAACTGCAGCAAATGTCGTGAATATGGTTTCTGTGAGCACATGGTGCAATAAGATTCCATTCTCCATTCACATCCTGTCACCTGTATTCGGAAAAAAATCTGCGTGTTTTGTTATTAAACTTGGAGTTGTTTGCCTGTAAGTGCGTCCTCCTACACAATAAGCTTCCTGGTGAAACTCTGTGAGCCGAAAGGTGCATTTCATTCAACTAAAAACTCATAAACGAATCGCCTGGAGGACTAGAACTCATCTGATTGGTTGTTGTTTCTGTTGAAGTCATGGGACTATCAGTGTCCACTCTCTCACAGAATCAAAAACATAACACCGCCAGGCTGGACAGGTCAACAGAAACACTGGGAAACACACCAATACAAATGGAAAACCCCTTAAAAAAACACTAAAAACTCACACCGGGAAAACAAGACCAAAACACCAAAAATGTGACTGGAGCTGTTTTAAGAGTGCAGCAACCCACTTTGGTCCCGCTCTGACAAGCCGTTAGTTAAAATAAAACTTTACTTCTCCAAAACCGATATCGTTCATTGAATGTTGAAACCATTCCACAGAGTCCCACTGTAACAGATCTGAACTTTAATAAGGAGCCTTGCATCCCAAGCTTGTAAATGAGCCCATTACACACACACACACACACACACACACACCCATCATGTCTCCGTGGTAACACCAAAAAAATAAGTAAACAAGCATGGAATATGCCTCGGCTGTGTGACCTGTCAGTGTTACAGGACTTCCTTGTACTCCTCGAGAGTCGGCACGGAGAAATGCTTTGGGCAGTTTTCAGCCCAACATTCGCTGCCGGAAAAAATGACGAGATCTGCTCGGACGCAGCCCGTTAGCTTCCTAATTCTCATTGTGGTAATCATTTTTTTTAAAAAGGCTTACCTTTGAAAAAAACTTCATAAAAGTTAAGCAAGGTTTTTCCCGCCAAAATAGCCTCATCACTATAAAAGCTTATTGGACTATATACCTAATATAATGAATACTTTATTATTTCTTAATAATTTTTCACAACTATACAAACAGGACAGTGTTTACGTCATATGAGCAGGAGTTTGGTCGCTTTCGTTTGTCCTGACGTGCAAAACTGCAATAAATGTCAACAATTTATTACAGATCTTTCATTTTATAATTTTACATATAGTATTTTTAAAACACTTAACTAGTCATGTTAGTTTGTTTCGCTGCTCTGGACAGGTTTTATTTAGCGATAGAAAGAGCAGAAATGGCACTTTCAATTGGAAAGGTTGCAGACCCCTGTGCTAGATCGGATTTCGGCGAGGATTTTCAGCCACGCGATAACAGTCTTCTTCTGTAGTCTTTAATGTGGACATTTCACCTTGGCGTGGATATCCAGGTTTTTTTAGAATTCCTGCTTGTTATATGTATGGATTTGTTTTAGTAGAGGAAAAATATCTTGAATGATGTAGTCAAAATAGCTATTCATGACAAAGTCAGTTTGTAAACGGCAAACTAAATCATTTAGAAAATTATTGCTTTTAGCTTCCTCTCCAAATGAGTATTGTTAACCTTGAGACAAGGCTGGGTTACCAACTAGTGACCTGGTAAACTTGGGTCCATCAGCTCATTTTCACCCGACAAGTTGGCCGTTCTACAATCTGACCGTCGTGCAGCTATTTTTGTGTGTGTGTGTGTGTGTGCTCTACAGATTTGGAGCAAGTCACATGTTGAGCACAGAGTCATAGCAACTGCCTGTCATATCCGCAAACATGACACCCACGTGGAAGTGAACGGAGTCGCTCTTTAAAACGGGGGGGGGGGCAGGACATGTGATGAAGCCATCTGCTTGTCCTTCACTGGCTTCACAGATGTGCCAGATGAACGTGCCTTCCAAAACATAAAAAAAAAGAGAGACAAACCCCGCTCTCCTATCAAACGCGACGCAAGCTCCTTGTGAGTTCAAAAGCCAAAGCGCTCAGTTTGTTCTCATTGTGATGCGCAAAAAAAAAAAAAAAAAAAGATGTGTCCCCAGCCTTGAGGACTATATCCTCCCTTGGCAGACGATCTTTCCCCCCACACATTGCTCTCTTTGAGGTTGCTGGCTGTCAACTGCAAGCTGCTCGGGATTATACTTTAGGGCTACGATCTGCTTAGAGCAGGAACTTGGCCCACACGCAAACCTCGTTCAGCCCAGGGTGAGAACACACACACACAAAAACAAAAAAGTTTCTGTGCGTAAACACAGGCCCCGATTCTGGATGGAAGGTCAGAGGCCATCTCCTCGCAGCCTTCAGTGTCGTTAAGACCCCCCCCCCCGCCACCCCGTCCCCCTTTTTGCATCAGTCAAAGGAGCTGTTCAGCGACAATCGGTCTCCACCCCGATTTAAAGTCTGCAAGGGGGCAATTTGGGATTTCAGATTGTTGTGATTACCTTGCAGTCGTGCAATTTCGTGCAATTCTAAGGTCGCGGCCTTACCTACAAAGAGCACACAGGGTTAGACCTGCAAGGCTGGAGGAGGAAAACGGTGAAGTTCACGGGCAAAAACACCAGTGGGTGGACACTAGGAATGAGTGAGTACACCACTACCTGTATCTGTATCTGTTCAACCAGCTAAATTATCTGTATCCCTATCTGTACGCGGAGTGAGCGGGGCCTAACCTGGAAGTTGGTTAGGCTGTTTTCAGCTCTGTCTTATCAAATGCACCGCGTATGTTGCACAGCTTTCGCTGCAGAGATGTATGTGTATATAGAGAGGGGCGGGCGCTCTGTGACAGGCCAATCACAGATCATGAAAACAGTCAGTTACTCAATGAGTATTTTCCTTCAGGACGAGCACGGATATTGATGAGTTTTACTTGTATCATGCTCGTACTGGTGGACACGGGAGGAAAAAGGCTGTGTTGTGTATGTGAAGGGGAAAAAAAGCAGATTTATGCACTAATTATACAAAAAATAATTATTATTCGACACACCAAATGTTTTTGCAGGGAGACTCTTTTTCTGTAACCGAGTTCATGACTATTTGAGTAACGTCAAAGCTTCCCCAGTGGTGAATATGGTTTCTGTGAGCACATGTGGTGTAATAAGATTCCATTCTCCATTCACATCCTGTCACCTGTATTCGGAAAAAAATCTGCGTGTTTTGTTATTAAAATTGGAGTTGTTTGCCTGTAAGTGCGTCCTCCTACACAATAAGCTTCCTGGTGAAACTCTGTGAGCCGAAAGGCGCATTTCATTCAACTAAAAACTCATAAACGAATCGCCTGGAGGACTAGAACTCATCTGATTGGTTGTTGTTTCTGTTGAAGTCATGGGACTATCAGTGTCCACTCTCTCACAGTCCAGATCACAGGTGTCAAACTCAAGGCCTGCGGGCCAGACCAGAGTCAGCACTGAATAACAGTTCTTGGAAGCGTGTCATTTTTGGACATGTTACAACTACAATGAGATAAAGCAGACTGCATTTCGTATGCTATTTAAAAGGTATAATTTATTGGAAAATCTTGCGACAGGACGCAGATTTATGTACCCATTAGGCTGTGGCGCGATAACCCGGAACATTTGCATTCCAGGCCCGTTGTGACCCTGGAAAAGGAAAACCAAAACAGACTTATATTTTTAACTGACTACAGCAGCAGCTGAATTGCGTGTTTATTTCTGATAAGAGCTTTTGGGGGGCGTTTAGTGCCCAAAATGTAAAAAACTCAGGAGAAAATTCTCATCGCGGCAGAACTGCCAAGCTTTCAATAAGCAGGAATTATGCATGACCAGATGCCTCGATATGAGCAGCCTCTATGGGCTTTGCTGTTTTTGATTTTTCTCCCTATTTAGAAAAGACAGTCTGTTTTATCGTTCAACTGAAGATGAAGCCATTCTTTCCCGCCTGCCATTGTTTCTCTTATCCACCGAATAGAAAGGAGCTTTTATAGAATTAATCATTCAGTTGAACCCCTTTGAGATTACCCATCTAGATATTTTCTTATTGTGAATTATCAACCTAAAATACAGTCATATGTTTATTATTGTTACTGTGTGATACAGAAAGCCCTGAAGATTGGTATTCACTCATTATTCTTCTGTTTCTGTCACAATTTTTAATTTGCCACTCTTCCTGCATGATGGATAGTGTGCTGTGACGTTTGGGAAGCAGTACATTGTACGTGTGTAGAAGAAATTCACAGAAAAAAAAGTCTCCATAGACAACAATGAAATTAAGCTGAGGCATGCTTCACATCAGGAACATTATTGAAAGTTTAAACAGCTCACAGAGAGTTGGACTTTACACGAGTGAACTGGCATTTTGATATTTTTAATTTTTCACACAATGGCAGTTTAGGTTTTTATGATTTTTTATTTTATTTTGGGATTTTACCCCAGAAGGTTCAACTTGTTGTGGTAATTTTGCACACTAACATTTAAGCTTAAGTTTTTGCAAACCCTCTCTTCTGGATCCCACAGACTTTACGCTTACTATAAAGTTTAGCCGTCAAAGCGAAGCACTTGGTGCGTCCCGCGCTGCTGTCGTTCAAGCACCCAAACTCTCATTGACTTTCACCGTTTCTGAGCTCACACTTTCTTCTTCAGAACTGGAAGTGAAGGGGTCTTTTAATTTGTCCTATCTTCATCATAAAATACCGTAAAAACATAAAAATTGCTGTGTATGACGACGAAATCTTTCTGGCACTTAAGGGTAAATTTACCAAAAGATACAACTCATAGTTTTCACTCCACGACTGCTTGTTTGAGGCTTAATGTTTTACTCGACATGCCTTATTTTAGAGGGCTGTCTGGGAGTGAGAGACACGGGTGTGTGGTTACCATGGTGACCCTAATGAGCCACTGGCACAGCTTTAACACGTCTTTTAATTATGATCCTCTTCACACTTCTTAAACAGCGTATACATCAAAATGTCAGCATTTTGTCAGCTTAAGTCATTACGAAAGCAAGTCCCACATTTCTACTTGGCTTTAGAGAAGAACGCTGATTTATGTTGAAATTTTCAGGGAGTCACCAGTGTTAAGATGTCCCGATCGGTATTATCAGACTGGCTTGGTCAGACAAAAAAGGCACACTGAGGTGCTGGAAAAAAAACAACAAAAAAAACCCCAGCATGAATCATGGGAACAGCTTCCAGTTTTTTTGGACTGATTCATCTCAGATGTGTGAGGGAAAAAAACTTAAGGTTTCCCCTCCAACATCTGCAGCTGGCTTCGGTCAGTCAGGAGCCGACCAAATCTGAAGGCTTTAATCAAAACTGTCCCGCCACTTCTCTTACCTAATATAGACAAAAATAACAGTAATGAAAAGAGAAAAAAAAAAATGCCAGCGTGCCACGGTCAGAAGGCGTTTGAAAGCGTTCTCTCAGCCTTGTTCAAACAGACAGAACGGCTGGTTCATGATTACACGTTCTATCAGGGAAACGGACAACCCCTGGGATTTATGCCAGTGTTGTTTACCATAATCTAGACATGCGGGCTCAGATGCATCAAATACAAACCGCTCTGTGAAATATGCTTAATGGTCGATGCGTTTAATTTCACATGAGCGAAGCTTTGTTCTGCTTAAGGGACTGTTGTGTTCACAGTATCCCCTGGAGACTGATGTCTGTTCTCTCTGCAGCAGTGCTCGGTACACATGAGTCATTGTTTTAAATAAAGAGCAATCCGGTGTGAGTCTGGGGAGTCCCTTCGGCTCGGAGGGGACGTGACTCACAGACACAAGGTTAGAGTAGTTAATCATAAGGTATCAGACTCCAGATTAATTGTTGTGTCACTTTTAATTAGCTCTCGACTCGGAGATGCTGAAAGCTTTTGAATCAGTGTCTGGACTGAGATCTGGCCAGCGGGGTCAACGTAATGAAAGCCTCAAGGTGGAAAAAGAAATGGACTTTTTCACACTTCTGCGATCTTTTTTTTTATACCGGAACTCAACGAGGATGTATGTAAATTGCACCTGCGGGATATTTGAATTGCACGACACCTCTGTGTTGAGAAGAAAGGGCAAAGAATTCAAAATATTAAATAGGTCGCACCTTGTGTTTGTAGCCAACCCTTTGTTCCCAACTATGCTCAATAAGGCTGTAGTCATGTGAAAATTAAAAACAACAACAAAAAAAAAGTTGTTTCAAGCCTCTTTGCTTGGAACTGGTTTTCCAAACAATTATAAAAAGTGAGAGTGCTTTAATGATGGGGACGGCAGCTCCTTTGAGTGAACGGAATCACTAGAATCAGTTCATTAAATTGATTCGTTCAAAAGATTCGTTCACCGAATCCATCAGTTCACACAGTTTATTAGTTAGTTAGCTAGTTAGTTTATTTTTTTCTTTTGTGCCATACACCATAAAAGGTGCCCAGCCCCAATGGGCTTTTAAGACATACAAAAATATTTCAAAGATGCAGAGAGAGACCAAAATCAACATCCTTCAAACAGAAAGTGTCGTTCATTATACGGATCACTCCTCGGCGGCAGTTCGTTGTTTCTGCGCATGCATGAATCAGCAGTTCCTTCAATGGTACGGATCATAGACAAAGAGAAAATAAAATACAAAATATAATATGTTCATCTTGTGAAAAGTTATCCCCCGACCCCTGACGTCAACAGTTCGTTGATTTGAACAGAATTAAGCTGCGCAGTGTTGAGGCATCTTCTGCTCTTTTGGTTTAACCAAATAAGAAGGACGACCGCTCCAAGATGGCAGCCGTATTTCCTGCGGGGTCTACTCTTTATGATGTCTATCACATCTCGGCGGCAGTACATTGTTTCTGCGCATGCGCGAATCAGCAGTACGTGAGTAAATCCCGCCCCGCCCGCACGGCGCACGCTGCTGTGTCGTTTAGATTTACGTCACTCTTCTGAACTAAGTAAGGAGCGAATCAGTGAATAAAGTGATTTGGTTCAGTTCGTTCACTCAAAAGACTCGCTCATTTGAATGACTCGTTTATGTACGACACAACACTGGAGTGCTTATGAAAGGGCAAATAGATATCTCAGAGTCCATGCTCCACTGAATGAAAATGTAGACTCTTGCAAAGAATCACAAATACTTGACAAACCCACCTACATGTAGGATTAAAAGTCGAAAACACTACAACGCCATCTAGTTTTACTTCCAGTTACGCTCAAGTCATAGCTACAGTGAAAATGAGAACGTTCCCATCTACGAGTTTCATAGACGACGATTCTCTGTAAAACCGAAATGAGTTTACCGATCATCTACGAGTTTCCATTTTTTATAAACCCAAAAACTCAGAGATGAGAACTTTCGTAGATAATGACCGGCTTTCTTCGAAACCAGAAATAAGCTTACCAGTCGACCACGAGGTTCTGACTTTTGGTGAAAAAGGTGACGAGTGCGTCTAACTTTACGTGAAAGCATCCCGACGGAGCATTTCTGCCAAACACCTGATGCCTTGATGGGTCACTCAAATTAAAGTGGGATGTAATTTCTATTTTCCACACGGCCAATTTTCAGTGATGTAAAATAAATATGATTACCCCTTTTTTTTTTTTTTTTCACGCAATCAGCCAGACTCCTTCTCTATAATTCCCCCTATATGGCAGAGGGAGGCTGCACTTAGGAGGCCACTTTTCACTTTGCGCCGATGCGAAGGCAAATCACCACCGGCTCCTGTCCTGTTGAAGATCTCCATCAACACCGCCGAGGGATTATGAAGCACTCTGAGTAATTTGAGGCCAGACGGCATCATTACACACCGCCCTTAGACAGAATCAATGGGGCTGGGGGGTGTAGCCCTTGGCCCAGCATCTGGCAGATGACAGTCTGGAGTAGCTTGCACCAGATAAATATAGCTATAGCAGCAACAAAGCTGCCTCACATGAGGTTGGCGGGAAAAAAAAAAGGGGGAAGGGAGAAGGAAAAAACGATCCGAGGAGGGGGGGTTTGTGTGCGTGGTCGGTGTTACGTCTTTTGCAGGCATGTGTGTGAGGGTGTGTATTTTTTTTTTCTTTTCCTGCAAAGTGGTTCACACAGATTTCAGTGTGAGGCAGCCAGAGCGAGTGTCGTCATCCCCTCGTTATAGGGGCCCCTAAAATAACCCGGATGTACGGCCGTCTGCAGTGGCACAAAGCGGCAAACGGCCGCACGCCAGCACTTTTCGACGCGTCACCGTTCCTTTTTTTATTATTATTTATTTTCCCCCTCGTCTGTCACACGGCTGAGCTCCCCGAGCAGAGTTGAATCTTTCACACAGATTTCACAAAGCAGACGCTGAAACCTTGACTGTATTAAGAAAACACGGGGGGAAAGTTGAGAGTCTATGTCATTTATTAAACCACTCAGTCTCTTTTTCGTGAGAATAATGTGCTTCTGGTTAGATTTAAGGAGTTAAATGTGCGTGGCAAGACAACAAGAAGACAGGACTTACTAAAGGAGTATAAAGAATAAAGTTGCTTTGCTATGTTTTGTCTTAATGTCCATATGTTAGACGATGTCCTCATAAGACTGCAAGTGATGCTTTTTTATAAAAAATTAAAAAGTAAACAGTCTCCATGTATTTGTCATGTGATTCCTCAACAAAAACATTAAAGAAATAGTTGCCAAATAGCTTTCAGCCTGCATTTTTATTACGATAAATACAGCTCACGTAAAGTTGGCCTGAATATGTTAAAGTTGCACAGAGTGGTGCCATGCACACAACCCTTAATTCAATGGGATTTTAGTCCACCTCATTCTGGTCACCAGTCAGCCCGATTTCTTCAGGCTTCCTTGGAGCCAGTCTGTTGGAAGGAAGCGGTAAAGTTTGGTTTTTTTCACCGTTCTCTGAGTGAGTCTTCTCTTTAAGGCCTAATCACTAAACCCTCACAAAGTCAGCTGTCGTGTTTAAGTGTTGGTGAGGGTGAGAAACATCATAAAAACGAGAATAGTAAATGGTCCACACTTATATGGGGTCTTTTTTTGTTAAAAAACCTCATTCATTTTCTGCGAACAGCTTCAGGCCACTTCACACAGGCTGACGACCTTGTTGCGCTCTCCACAAACTCCACGAGCTTATTAAAACGTTGCTGGCTCACGAAACTTGGAAAGCCTCCTTCAGTACTTAGGATTTGACAATAGCTTTTTTTCCCCTTGTGTCCTATGTCTCTCTCATACATTCCCGTGCACACTCAACGTGCTCTGTAAGCCATGGCTCAACCCTTCCAGATCAAGTCAAGATGCGGCTGTTGAGTATCGAATTTTCGCCAGGTCGTTTTCGTGACCTTGTCACAATCACAGTCGTAGCCTATAGGCATGAGGTCAAACCTGCTTCAGATTCTCACTGACCTACTATGCTCCCACCCAGGACCACAATTTGCCGCCACCATGATATATATATATATATATATATATATATATATATATATATATATATATATATAAAAGAAACATCTTGACCAATTAAATAAGAAAAATCAAGAATAAAAAGCATGTTTAATAGATAGTTTATACTAATGAAGGGAGGATATATAAGAGAAATATAAGAGCTCATCACATTGCATTTGTTTGTAGGATATTCACTTTACTTTGTTGTGACTTGGACTTATTTTTCCTTACAGTGCGTCCCAACCTCAGACTCCAGCCTGCAGAGTCAACCTCAAGCATTTTGCTTTGCACTGAAGGAATGTCATGGTTCGCCACCAACTTTAGATTTGCAGCTTCAGACATTATTCACATTTCACAAAGTTTAGAGAAGGCCAAGCTAAAAAAAAAATAAACAATTATCTGCCTGATTTCTTTGGCTTTGAAGCAAAAAAAAAAAGGTTCCCTTCTTTTTGTAAATGAGATGATGATGAAAGATCGTGAGAAAAATCTAAACCTTTCGAGCAGCTGAAACCAACATAGGATTGGCCAAAAAAAAAAAACATGATTGGAGACGTCACTATAAATCAAGAACGGTGAGTATTTTGTGGGCAGATGAGTAATTCAAAAAACGGGGAATGTAGAGTTCCACGGTTTTTTAATCTAGAGAGCCCCCCGGATGGGAAGGGAAATGTCTTCAGCTACAGAATAAAAGTCCAGTTGTTGGTTTTTTTTTTTTGTTTAATTTCTTTGTAGTCAGATGTACCACGTTGCATGAGTCTGGGCCCTGGGAAACCGCCGCTGAGGTATGTGAAGATACGGAAAACGTCAGGTGACCCCGTGACCTCAGAGCATCCTGTCTCTTTACAGCCAAAACTGCATTCCCAAACTGCTCCTCAGCGATCCAAGACGTCACCACAGACTTTGTTTGGTTCACTCTAGAGCCAGCAATTTTAATTACTAGACTCTCACAGTCCTTTCTGGTGCCCTGAAGTGGAACGTACATTACTGTAGATTCAAACCTTTGTCGAGGTGCTGCATAACGTGGAACCTTCCTTTTCTTAAAGAAAAAGAACTTTAAATTACATTCAGATAATCCAACATCCATTGAGCTCTAATTCTTGTTTAAAAACCTCTTCAGGTCCATTCCTTCTGGTATGGACTTTTCTCTAAAGTGGGTAAAGTTATGAACAATTAATATCTTACCTGTTGTAGAGAACTCTTTAAACAGGTGTTGTCAAAATTAAAATCTGAAGTTGTTCAAAGACCTATCTGCAGCATGTAAGATATTGATTTTACACAGAAATAATACCAAAGTACGTCAGCAGGACTTGGGAAACCACTCACCACTTTAAAATAGAAATCTGTCCATTAAAACAGAAGTAACTACTCGTGATTAAATTTGATTCTTAAAGAAAAGAAAGGAAAAATACTCTCGCTAAACAATAAAACAATTGTTCCCCACTTTTTAAAGCTGACATCAACACCCGTGTGCTTTAGGGGACGACAGCAGAGTTTCACAAACTCAGTCATAATTTTGAAGATTCGGTAGCGCATCTACTGTGGAAGATCTGCCTTCTGGAATTTGTTATATAGTTGTGTTTTTTTATTGTTTTCGAGTGGAAGGAAGTATTTGCATTAACTGGCCCGGCATCAGCCAACATGCAGCTGTTTAAGAGGGGAAGGGGGGAGAATAAATAAAAATCCTGGTAACTGTAAATGGAACAAATTAGGTCCGCTGACTTGCCAAGAAGATTATCTAGAAAGTATAGTTTATATGCAGGATAAAGCTCCCTTTTTCCTCTGTAGCTTTATCTGCTCACCTGATAAAGTTTTAACAGGACGAATGGCATTTAGGTCAGTAATTCTGCTCAGCAAGCATGTGCCATTGTGTCGCTAATTACGTTTGACGTGAAACATTTGTTTCATTGGCCGCAAGGTCTTTTAGCAGACACATGCCTAATTTAAGCTAAAACGTTGGCTTGTGGCTGATCAGAGTCTGAACTTGTTGAACACACGGCAGCATGGACGCTGACCTCGATGTCCTCATGTTTTTTTAAATCGCGTTCTCTTTGTCGAAAGTGCTTGACATTTTTATCAGAACCTCCACCCCCAGGTGAGCTGGGGTTCTTTTTAAACGACCACAGCGATTTTGTGATGGGTGAAATCCAAACCACATTCCAATAAAAACTTTTTTTTTTAAAAAAAAGCATGACATTGTCACTGGAAGCCTGAATTATCAAGTTACTGCCAGGCAATGTTCAGCCGTTACCTGACATCTGGGTGGAGGCTGTCAGAACAAACTCCCATCTGTCTTTTCTGGGAACATTTGTTCTCAACATTTAGGTTTAACCCTCCTGAAGCCCTGAAAAGAGAGAGAGAGAGACAGAGAGAGGTAGTTGTAACTTTAGATCAATATGACCCCGAAGGCCACGGGAGGGTTAAAGGGATAGTGTCCTCATTTCTGAAGTGATGCTCTGTCAACCACAGTAATTATCATTGGTTAATATTGTATCTTAGAGCACATGTTGTAAAGAAAATGGCAGAAATCCTTCTCCAGGCTAAGCTAATGGCTAGCCAAAGAGGGCGCATTTATGGTCCTTCAGGCTTATTAAACAAGTCTTTCTCAAAAGCAACATATTGGTGTGAAATTACGCTACGTTAGCTATATTTTATATTAAACTTCACAACACTGTTTGTTTAGTTTGTCGCCTTTTTCTCAACCGAGCAACGTCCAAAAGACCATCGTACATTTGATACGTCGATCAGGACCTCATCCACCGCTCCTTAAGTTAAAGTAGGCAAATGTGTCATTTGTTCAGCGCCATTATAGCAGAAGCTGTTTTAGTGTGCTTTTTTTTTTTTTAAATAAAACTCACAGCTGTGAACCACTGCTTTGTGGCCCAGTGCCAGTTCAAGGATCAGCAATTTGTCAGATTTGTCACAACAAACAGAAGTGTCCCTGCATCTTTTGTTGCACTTTTTCAATTTGGGAGCTTTTTCATTTAAACCTGGACGTAGTTATTTTGTGTTGCCTTTGCTGGCGGTGCTTCATTTGCTTTCATGTTGTTGTTGTTGAGCATTTGGACTTTTTCGCTCCTTTTGAGTCTCCCCACCGTGCACGTTATCATCTATTCCATTTGAAGCCTGTCCGTACCGATCTCACACACTGTGATGTCCTGATTATCCGCTGGCTTTCATCCTGAGCGTGCAAGTGTCGGCCATGTGGGAAGGGGTTGTGTTTGGTGTTGGCCAGCTAATGTTTGACTCGCTCAGAGGATAATGGTCTTACCTCGAGTTGAGCAGACTTTCCCAGGCCTCTATCTCAAGCGCGACTCATAAACTATTAATGGTGGTTTTCATTTAAAACCCACTGCTGACTCCTGAGTAACGTCGTTCCACGGGGAGGTCAGCGAGAAACAATCCGAGTGGCCCCAGAACGGTTTGTCTGTGCAGTGACGCAGGGCCTGGCGGGTAACATGGACGGACTGCAACAAGCTGTGCCTCCGGATTCAGGAAGAGGACTTGAAGTGCGAGCAGGTGGCTCAGGCTGCCAAAAAAAATAAACTTCCGCGTTGTGGGGTTTTTCTGAGGAGCTCAAAAAAATGTGTTGTTTAGAAAGAGGCGAAGGCCTCCTCGAATTGTTGAGTGAGATACGGATAAATATTGGTCAGCCACTGACCCTGGTGAGGTTCTGTGGGCTTTAGGGGTGTACGGTGTGATTTCAGAGCAACACTAAAGATATGAAATACATACAGCGACCTGTTAGAAACGTGGCAGAGCTGATGGAAGTTTGAAAAAACTTCAATCAATGTAAAGCGCTTTTAGTTCTCGCCGGATTTTCTTTTCTCCCGTGCTATGTTCTGCATTCCCGAGCCACCGCAGCAAAGATTTTGGACTGCATCACGTCTGCGCTAGATTGTTTCCACAACATCATCCCGATTGTTTGTATGAGGTCAGCATGACAAATACAACTTCAAGCACTGGCCGGTACTGACAACCAAGCCACGCCGGTGATCACAGGCCCCGCTTCATAGATATGCTGCCACAGATAAACCCCCCATGACTTTGCTATGAATGGCTCATGCATGCTAAAACCTAAGGATCTGTTCTGGCATCATCATTAGCCCATTGTGTTCTCCATATGCACCTGAGGACCCCGCGAAGCATGGAGGAGGATCCGTTGCGTCCTTCCGGGTGTCCTCGCCCAGTATGAAACAAGCATAAAGGCATAAGGAGTTGGAAGATTTTTTTCCATCTTCTTGCTGTTTCACGAGCTACAAGAGAATCCTCCCGTCCTAAATGTATAAAACAGGAATGCATTGATGTCATTTTCCAACCATTGCATAACAAAAAAGAAAAAAAAAAGTTTTGGTTTGGTTTTGATTGCAGTTTTTCCGTCGAGCGAGGCAGACTTCAGAACAATATCTGCTCTTCACTCATCTCGCTTCAATCTGTGGTTTTTTTGCGGTTTCATCCAGTTGCATTCCACTCCACTCGCTCGCCTCTTTTTTTTTTTCTTTTTTTTTTTTGCTGCCTCTGTCCCAGAAACGTGTGTAGAACTACAGCAGCAACCAGAGCTCAGCAGCACATCTCTTTCTCGTCCGGCTGCACGCGGCAGTATTGTTGCAGCCCAAGCGTTTACCGTCTAAGAGATTTTCTTGGCGCACTTGTGATCTGATGCGTCAGCAGCGAAACGTACCGAAATGCCTTGTTCGGCGCTGAGTGGCTGCCCTGAACCTCACTTAACACCCAGAGGATTCCTGTGTTTCCACAGCAGCGCTCTCTGTTAGCATAAAAGCCCTGTTGTTAAGTGCGTTTTTGAACCAAAACAAAAAACTATCAAATAAAAGCATCATTTACACATTTTGTCCTCTGCAGCTTGGCATTCTGGATGTGTTGTCAGTAAGTGGTGCATCTATAAAGCATCTGTATGTCAGCTGGATAAAACCGGATGACATTGGCAGGATTATTAGGAGCTGCTGCGTTTTTTTTTTTTTTTTTTCCCATTCATTTGTAGTCAGAAAACTCACGGGCCGCCTCGTTTCGGCCCGTGCAATCGTATCCTTTCGACCTCATTTGAATTCTAATAAACAGCTGTAAATATATTCATAACTAAAGGCCGGACCTTATTTACATTGGACTCACGGGTCGCATTTTGAACAGCTTTGATGCGCGCTACGCCACACGCCACAACTCCGGGACATTTTTTGATATTCACGCCGCTAAAGACTCTGGCTGCATCGAGCAGCGACAGTTAGCTCGGATGAGGGTTTGATTTCACAACACAAAAAAGAAAGGGTCTGTTACCCTTTCGGAGTGAGCCATAGTCACTTTTGTGAGTGCCGTGCAATGCGGCGGAAGCAATCTTCTTCTTTTTTTACTTCCCAGAATGAAAGATGTTTCAGTGCATGTTGCTGGGAGCTCCCATTGTGTAGAGTGCTGTTAAGTGCTCCGAGCACCAAAAGGCTTGAGGTCCCACGTATATCATTTTGTCATAAATGGTTGAAATGGTTTTTTTTTTCACAACGCTGCAGCTACAGGCGTAAAACGCCCACCGGCTGCCACTGGCCTCCGCACCCAAAAGGGGGCAGGTGACCTGCGTTAGTTCGATTCATCTACTCAAATGTCTGTCAAGGTTTAAAAAAAAATAAATAAAATAAAGAGAGAGAAAGGGGTTTAACGTGACCGTCGGTGCAGTTAAAAACGAAAGACGTCATCGGGGTCTTTTTGGAGCTGCCGCCTCGCTCAGAGTGGCGCTTTTTAAAAACCGAGACCAACACCCCGATGCTCCGCCAAGGCCTTCTGGTGGCACAGCGTATCAGAAACCTCCAGAAGGGAGTTCTGTTCACCAAAATACAATCTCTTGCCGCTAGAAAAGCCCCCACCCCACCTCCACACCTCCACCCCACTGAGCAGGCTGCACGCTCCCTCATTTTGAGCCTTTCTTTCCATCCGTCCTTTTTCCTTTGCCGCAACTCATATAGTTGGAGCAGGACACAAAGACCCCTTTTACAGTTGCCATCTGAAAAATAACTTTCTGTGCCATTTGTTTGGTTTAGGTTTTTTTATGCGTGTGTGTGTGTGTGTGTGTGTGTGTGTGTGTGTGTGTGTGTGTGTGTGTGTGGTTGAAGCAGTTTCCTCCACAGCCTGGTTTGGACGACCTCTCCTTCTCTTAGCAGCGGCGTTGCCCTGCAGCTTATTAATGTTTTTATTTATTTATTTTTTAACACAGCTTACTACTGCTGGCTGCAGAACCACCTCCAAGCCTGGCAGAGTTAAAGGGAGAAATAAAAATTGTTTTGAAGCTAATATAAATCAGAAGAAGGTCATTAAAGGTGCTTGTTTTCAGAGTATTGCTTTTTTTTTTAAAATTTACGCTAATGTCAAACTAATAATAAAAGGTCAAAAAATTACTAGGGTCTCTTCAGCATTTTTGATCACTTGGAAGTGTGACGTATTGAGAGCCAAGCACAGGAACGCCAACATGGCAGTAAATAGAAAATACGAATAGTGTGAGGGTGAAATGGGTCAGTGTGTAGCAATTAATTGTTAAGACGACCCAAAACTCCAACAGGTGAGTCATTCTTCAGCTTCCCAAAGGACAAGACAGTTTGATGGATGTGGTTAGTTTAGCTCTTGGTAAAAATTACAACCCAAAGTTTGGTGACTGACCGGGGAGTTAACATTTTGAAGTGGACCGCCTGAGATATAAACCTTCAATACAAGAACCACCACTGTCCGTCCACCACCCGCTGCCTCTAGCTGTCCAGATGGGAAACTCCTTGCAGATCCCACCAGATATTTTCTTGAAGTTTCGATATTAAGGCTGTCCTTCTGTAAGCAGAATATCACAGGAATCACTGGGCAGATTTGAATGAAAACCTGCAAAAAAGTGACCTGTGGAAGTACGCCTCCAACTGTTTCACTTCTGCGGCCAATCGAAATTCAAGATGGCCACCCCAACTAATTGAGCAACGCAAAAATGCCCGAAGCTTAGTCAGCTTTGCAGATATTGAGCTAGTTTGACGTGGTAGTAGCTGAGAGTGATATACCGCACAGACGCAGTGTTTGAGGATGAAATTATGGAGGCAATAATTTCCGAAGAGGGTGATTTGTGGGGCGGAGTTCATGATGTGCACTGTGCCCAGCCGGCCAAGAACACCGCTACTGTCTGGTTCTTTACTAGTGGAAATGGAAGAAGAAGTCTTTTTTAAACATGAAGAAATGCCGGAAGACTGTGGGACTAATATACAACCATACCAGTATGAACCTGAACCGACGGCTGGATCTCCAGAATCAAATAAAAACTCTTCAGATTCAGATTCTGATGATCATCAGGACTGTCATGGCCGACAGAACAACGTTCATAATGACCGAGTTGGGAAGGTGGAACGGTGAGAACAGATTACCCCCAGATCGTTGTCATGACATCAGTACACAACACTGCAAAACAACATAAAGAAAGCAGGAGAGAGCCAATGTTGCTAACCCAAACCTAACCCAATGCTAACAATGCTAACCAGATGCTAACTTGTAAACAACATGAACACGCTGTCGAGTAGCGTTTATAAACTCTCACACCAGAGTAAACTTATCAGCAGCAGTTTCAGACTATGACATTTGTATATTCACACATGGATTGTTTATATTTTTTCCTCTGAATCCCAAACTGATCTCAGGCTGTCAGGCTGTAAGCAGCTCAGACATTTTAATGACAGAGTCACATTTGAAGGAAAACTTTCTGTTTCTCCTCTCCTTCTCTGTGGCGATGTTGTCCTCCACATTTGACTTACTTTTAAAATTAAAAACAGTTAGTAAAAGGTCCTGTTTTTTTGCTGGGAAGCCACAGTAACGAGGGTCGGAGCAGTGCTTCTCTTTGAAGTGATCCAAACCAGAGTTCTGATAGCAGTTCCCACATCGAAGCTTATGGATCCAAATCTGAGGAAGGATTTTGATCTTTCTGGCTGGTTCGAACAATTAATTCCAACTCACTGAACTATATTGTATCAGTATTCATCCACTCACTGATGAATGGCTGAATGCTGTGAGCCTCAGTCGCTCTGAGGACGTCATACATTGGGGGGCTCATGAAGGAAGCCGAAAAACACCCAAGTGGTTTCTTCAATGTTCAGTGTTTTTTAAAAACTAGTATTTTTTTTTGAAGATTTTACAACAATCATATTTTATGATTTTTTTTCAACTGATGGCTTCAAAACACTTTTCAGTTCAAGCTTTAAGCCGTTTCCAGCAAAAATCAAACCTGCGGCGGTGAGTCTGTGGTGGGTACGGCACCACACCCTTTGTGTGACTCAGTGAAGGGAAACAGAATGTCATGTTGCTTTAACAGAACTGCATTTACCTCGCCTAAAATAAGGCACCGTTTGTGGGAGACAGGCGAGCACGTGCGCAGGCAGCCGTTTTCCACTGATGGCTTGTTAACCGCTAATTAAGCTGCCATCGCTACGTACTTTACACATTACTCAATTAACTCAAATGCACGGCATCTCTGCAGGTGAGCCTGCCAACATTTAGTGGAATCTGGCTCTTATTTTAACTGTTTTTTTTTCTGTTGTTGTTTAAATAAAAGAGAGCATGACACTGCTGGGAATTAGTCGCAGCATCATGACGGAAACCAAAAATTTCGATGGGGTGTCAACTTTGAGTTTCACATCAACTTCCTGCTGTAAGACTTGATAATAATTTGGAGCTTTCTTCTGTAATAACAGAAACAAAATGGCAACATTTTGATGTATAAGAAGATGTGTTAGAGGAAATATTAAAGCTGTTGCTAGTGCCGCACTAGTTTTTCCGTCGTAACCACACCTGCTATCCTCGAACAGCACTCTTAACGAGACTGGCAGACAGAAACGGAGAGTAGAACTAAAGCCTCAGACAAACTTAACTGTCATTAAGTTAAGTTACGTTAAGTTAATATTACATTACAATATGGGTTATTGGGTTAAAAATGACTTTTCATTTTAAGATTTGAAGAGAAAATGCTGAGCCCAGACACAATGGAAAACAATGAAAGTTTGGATCTGACAGAAAATGACAAATCCAACAGCAGTGACAGACATGCTGAGTTTAAGAAGACACAAATAGCTGCTGTCTGATGAAGTGTGAAAAAAAAAAGTAAAGTTTGTGGCTTTTGAGAGCTCCAAAGAGGGATGGGTTTTGTCACTGACTTTGCTAAAACTAAATTGTTGTCTATAGGGGAAATTGTTTGCAACCAAAAGCCATAATTTTTAACTGAGCTGCATGTTTTAATGTACTTTTTGTAGCAAATTGAAAATTGTGACAGTAAGGGAAAGTTAATAACTGAATGGTAGTCAGAGTGATTCAATGGTTATGTATTGGCCTCCTTAAACAGGATGACATGTCGCTAATAGCTATAATCAGCCAAGCCACAGTTATGTATTTCAGAGTGTGAGGGTGGTGATGTGAAATAATACCCGTTTTTGCCTCACGTAGCAGCTGTCCCTCCAAAACGATTGGCTTAAAAGTGTCAGAGAATCAACAAATCTCCTTGATGCATCCAATGGCGAGCCAAGCTTTCAGCCTTTTTACTCTTGAGTCTGGTTTTGGAGTTTGGAGGAGACATTAACCGGGCTCACAAGCTGGTTCAAAGAAATCCATTCCCTGAAACCGAAGCGAGGGGGGGAGAGGGGGGCGACGCGAACAGCGGATGAGATAAAAAAAAAAATGATATTACTGAGACACGCGGTGAGCAAAAAGCGTTAATGAGCCCTTATGAACGTCTGACCCTAATAGGAGCGTAATCGCGTTGGGAGCTGTGAAATGATGTGCTCTCCCATTAGCGGAGCGAGTTCGCTTCTCCGCTGCTCAGATTAGTCCAAGAAGCTCCCCAAAGGGGGAGGGGGGGGGGGGCGTTCGCGCGCACGCTTTGAGTGTTTAAAGCCGAAAGAATTCTAATTAAAATGGGTTAGCTGGCGAAGCCCGAATGGTAAGTTGCAGTTCTGTAAGCGGCGCTCCTTTAATCTGCGAACCTAAACAGGGGGGAGCCGAGAGGACAACAAACATGACAGGCGATGAAAGTGACTTAAATCCTGTAATCAAGCCTCCATTTACACGAGTACACAAGGGTCCCGTTTGAGACGCTGTTTGTCTCAGAGTGGGATTCATGTCGAAGGCGAGCTCCTCCACTGCCGACTGGGAGATATCTAACTGATAGCGTGTTTGTTTTCGTCAAACTGCCTTCAGGGCTGAGAGTGAAGCGTCACATTTCATAAGAAACTATCAAACTCCTCGACTCGACTGAGGGTGGGACAGATGGGTTTTGGAGGGAACGTGAGGATTTGATATTCTTTTTGGGTGTGATGTCTTAGACAGAAGCTGTGAGAGCGCTGTGACGCAAAGCTTGTCAGATCACCCAAATCTGTGGCAAACCTAAAGAGATAATCCTCAGATTTGTATTGTGTCAGATGTCAGGAAGTTTGTCTCCCGCACCGAGGTCTAACGCTCCCGCTCAGACGGCGTGGAGCACCGGATGCACCGGAAGTCAGGGTTTGCTTAGTCAGCAGGTAAGCCGACGAACATTTCATCTTTACGAAAATGACACAGAGGAGGGAACTGAAAAAAGTTTGATCTTCATAAATCCTCTCCTTTCCGAAATGTGTCGCACCTTAAAGCAGAACTGCTTTCCTTTCCCGTAAAGGTTCTGCCGTAACATTCAGGTGACGAGTCGTGAATCACCACGAGGGGAGGAGGTACAGGTGAGCAGCTGGGATTGCTGCAGGAGGCGGAAAGAATAAGGACAAAAAATCAGTCATTAAAAAATGACAGTGTCAACGCTTGTTTCCCTCATTGTGGATGGAGGTGTTTTATACGCGTAGACGGTCCGTCTGGAAGAACAAACCGAACGGCCCGCTGGGAAGATAAAGAACGTGAGAAAGTTTCCGATAAATGTTTATATGAAACATTCAGAGTTTAAAGATATATGATCTAAGCTGGTGTTGTACTAAAAGCAGTAGGGAGGAGCAGTGGAAAGGTTATGAACAGTTAATATCTTACCTGTTGGACATAGCTTTTTGAACCGTCTCAGTTTAGAGAAACAGAGTTTCGTTCTTTCATGTCAGAAAACTGAATAAACACTGGTGATAAAAGTCATAGCAGCTTCTTTCTTTGAGGTACTTTAGAAAAAATGTTCAAAGAAAAGACGCGCCGGAAACACCGAACCGTTCATTTCAGTCCGAACATAATAAGGAACGTTGTGATATTCTGCCACCAGACACTCATGTCTTGTTGAAAGACATACACTGACTTTGTCCACGGAGAACAGAGGCGTCTGAGGCTCAGTATTCACAGTCTAAAACGCTTTCAGTGTAAAGCAGAAATATGGGAAATCAAAAGTCTTCTGTACTGATATGATATGCATTAAACATGTAACGCATGTCATCAGGGAGTGGATATCAGCCACATGTCCACATGCTGTGTGAAAACATTAGAAATGAAATAGAATAAAGAGGACGAGCGTTTGTTCCCCAAGAAGCTTTTATTTTCAAGCAGCACAACTAAAAGGAGCGCTTTAACAGAACACACACTCTTCACTGAGACTCAGTTACATGTTTTAAACAAGGCACACTGCTACAATATTGTCCATCCATCCAGCCAGCCATTTTCTTTTACCCGCTCCTCCTTCCCAGTTTGTGGGGGGAGGTGGTGTCTACCTCCAGCAGTCCCTGTGCGAGAGCCGAGGAACACTCTGGACAGGTCGCCAGTCCATGACGGGGACACATAGAGACAAACAACCACTCACACCTAGGGACAATTTTAGGGTGTATTCACACCAGGAAAGTCCTTTGGTCCACTTGTTTGGTTCGGACCAAAAGCAGACTTTTTTCGTTTGGTGTGGTTTGCATTCACATTATTGCTCTTATTGGACAGAAATTACAGGGGTGGGACAGTGTCTCATCGTTGTTCCAGGTCTGTCCACGGCTCATTGTTTGTAGCGTCCATGTACCAATAGTGTTGGCAACACAGATAAGCTAATCTTTACTATGATGCTTAGCAACAGTCCAAAAAGGCGCATGTTTCCTGTAGTTGGTCCCCATCGAGGCCGGTCTGTATTCAAACCAGAATTCGAACCGAACAAGAGTTCGTTTGGAAGCGGCTCGAGACCACCTCTAAAAGTGGGTCTCAGTCTGGTTATTTGGTTCTGCACCAGGATTCATTTGACTGTATTCACGCCTGCACAAATGTCCAGACCAACGGGAAAACGAACTCTGGTCCGTTTTAAAGCAGACCAAATGTGTCAGGTGTGAATACACCCTTAGAGTTACCCATTAACCTAACAACCAGAGTAAACCTACGAGAGCTCAGGGAGATGTTAACACCTGTGTGCAAAAACTACAAACGTTACAACCATTCACACACCATGCTACAACTGCATCTTCTTTTTCAATTCATACCACTTCATGGAACTCCTCTACAAAGTTTACTCAGGTTTTTTTCCATCCATAATCTTTGTACAGTTTATTAGAAACATAACAAAAAGATGTAACTGTTTCTACTAAACTTGGTGTTTTAAATGTAAATGGCTGGTCTACACAAGAATGTTTATTTTTTAATGTTATAGCCTTGCACATCCTCATGGACATGTCATTTTAAGAGGGGCAGAATGGCATTTTTTTTTAAAAAGGTTCCAGAGTAAAAAAAGAAAGAAATGAAAATAGTCACTAATTGCCTTTCTGTTCAGTCTTAGCTTCATGTTTAATCTAACCTACAACCTGAGGATGTCCTCTTCTTTACGTTTCCCACCAAGCCTTTCAGCTTTACATCCTGTTTCCTGTTTTTGGTGTGTTTTTGTCACAGCGCCCCACGCAGGTCTGTCGTGGTCACTGCAGCGCTCTCAGTGTTTCCATTTGGATGAAGGTTGTGTTCACGGGGATATCTTTGGAAACAGCAAAAAAAAATAAAAATATTTCGGGGTAAAATAACTCATGTTTTGTTTTTTAGCCTAAGTCATCTTTTCTGAAGATTTGCCTTCACCAAATACTTCATGGATGATAATGGATTTAAAAGATTTGCCAAAATTACATGGTGCAAAACAGGTCAAAGTATTAAAAACAGCATCCCTTGGCCTTGAGAGTGATGCACATTTGCAAGTATGGAAAGCACCTTGGGCCAGTCTTTATTCAGTAAAAAGGCAGGGCAAGTAGTATTTAATTAGCATTATTTAGTCATGTCAGCATTTCAAATTATTGCTTTAAAACAACAGAAGCTGCCTATTTTGACTCCTAAAAATGAGCTAAAAGCGTTACAATCAACAAAAAAAACAACTGTGTCACACACAAGCCTCAATTTTCCTTTCTTAGTGTTGAAAAGTCTTTCAAATTGACTGCGTTTGAGTGTGTACAAGTGAAGGAGAAGCTGCATTAAAGAGTGTCTGCGTAAAGAAGCAACACTGGAATTACAGAGTCCAACAAGTTAAACTGTTCGCTCAATCAATATTTTCATCCAAACCGTACTCGCTGCTTTCTGAGCGGATCCGTTTTACCCCTGGGGGGGGATCGTATTTATTCATTCCTTCCCAACATCAAAGTTTACAACGGGACCGCAGCCGCCGTCCAGTTCATTTCTGTTTCCAGAAGCAGGCTTTTTTAGAAAGTCCGCTATCGATTTTAGTTACGGGCTTTGTTTGAGTCTTCAGTCAAAACAGCGACCGTCTCGGCGGACTGTCTTTTGCCTCAAGCAGCGAATTAAAAAAAAATATATAACGAACAACAACAGCATCAACATTGCTCACTTTATCTTTCGCCTTTTGTTGGCTCACATGTTCTCGTTGATGATCTCTCTCTTGCACTCACTCTTCGCAGCGTTGGATTTCAAACGCTTTCAACCCTTTGGATTTATTCAAGTCTGACAGCATTGTCAATATACATGCCTCCCCCCACCCACCACCCACCCCCTCCATACAGAGAAAACAGCTATCTAGTGCCCCATAAGGTGAACAAATGTGCCAATAAATCTCAGTAAGGCCTATGAGATGACAGCGTTGTGCATAAAACCACATGTAAAGTTGTGTAACACGATGCACAGAAATCATGCAAGTGTGTTGGCTCTTTTATCAGCGCACGTAATTGTGCTCTGGCAGGATTAAAGATTGGTTTGTGTATTGATGGATGAAAGGCTGAAGAAGTGTTGGGGTTGCTGGCTGCCGGTTTGAAACGCACAAGTTTGAAGGACACGCCCCGTAAGTTATTGGAAAATGTTGGACGGCTCCGTTTTGATGGATGATTTTCTTGATTGAAAGGATTTTGCAGAACGAGACGCAAATCTAACGAACAGTTAAGATACACCTGAACAGAATGTGGCGCGGTGGTTGGAGCCGTTGCCTCTCGGCATCTTTCTGTGTGGAGTTTGAAAACAGGGTAAACCGGGTACTCTGGTTTCCTCCCACAGACCAAAAAACATGCATGTTAGGTCCATTGGTAACTCTAATTATCCCTATCCCTAGAGCGTGAATGGTTGTCTCTTTTGTCTCTACGTGTCCTTGTGATGGACATGCGGCCTGTCCAAGGAACTTCTCCCAAATGAAAGGAAGGAATCATTAATCATGTTGACATTTGTTTAACTCGCTGAAAAGATGCTCCTATTAAAGCTGCGGTAGGGAGTTGGGAGAACTGAAAAATGCCTGAAAATGTGAACAAGCCCACCTTACAGGTCCCTCCACCCCCTTGCTCTCTGCCCAATGGAGTGGGGACCTGTGTGTGAGAAATTGGCGTTTTTTCCTGTAACGCTAGGTCGTTTCTCAACCATTAGCGCAGCTGCACCACATCGGCAAATCTCAAGCTTTAATGACGGTACGCGCCATGCACAGGGGGTGAGTAGTGTGTGCACGGGCGTGATTGACACCACTAAGACCCGCCTCCTGGCTTCGATTGGTTGTTTCTGACCAGGAGCTGGTGCATTTCTGCAAATGGCAGTAGGACCACTGAGGAGTTTGACTTTTTTTTCCCACAGATTATCTGTCTGATGTTGTACTGTCAGGACGTAGTGACAGTTTTAACGAAAAAAATAAATACATTTTTTATAAAAATCACCTTCTGCTGCTTTAATGGACCATTTAAACTCACCAAGAAGCAAGGTGAAACTTTTTGTTAAACATCCAGACAGGAAAAGGTTTCCGGTTTTAGCTAATAATGCATCTTGACTTGAATCTGTATTCTCCGAGTCCCCCCCACACCCCCACCCAACCCCCGCCTCCAGCTACATAAACCATGATTTCTCTGTGTTATTTCTCCAGCAGATTCATTCCTCGTCTCCAAATGAGTTTGAATTCCTTTGTGCCTCGTCTTCAAGGCCCGCTCTGAGGTTTTAGCACGCCGCGCTCCGGGCTCGGGCTCGTGGCACCGCAGCGTCACAAGTTAAGACTCTTCACATGAGACCTCCGAGGCCGTCTCTGTCTCTGCATGGGAAAAAAAAACCAGAGAGAAAAAAGACAGAAAGTACTGGTTGTTTGTCCAAATGCTTGGAACGACATGTGATAACGCT
>NC_051440.1:6390071-6391967 GCF_001649575.2 Kryptolebias marmoratus | reverse complement strand
CCACCCCCCCACCCTTCCACCCCGAAGGCAACAGCTTGCATTTATTCCAAATGTCTATTTTGAAGATGTTGGATTTAAAACCACAAATTATTTTTAATTATTTATTTTTTTGGAAGTCATTTGGCACACGAGATCAACACTAAAGAACTTTTTCTTTTCTTTTCTTTTTTTCTTCTGCTAAAGAAGACCCTTTTTGCAGCCTTCATGATTATGATGTTCAACGTCTCACTGCTGCTTCAATCTGCACACAGCACAACCGCCGAGGGGCGTGAGTTATGTAGAACAAACCGTGGCCTGTGTTAAGGAGGCGCGTGTTGCCACAAGGTCCTCTCGTTTCGTTTCCACTGCAGTTTGCAAACGCGGCTGCTGTCGCCAAGCGATCCGACCCCCTGAAGCCAATTGTTCCGCAGAGACGGCGAAAGCTTTGCTACCAAACCAAACGAGTGTTCATCTTTAGTTTGCGTTCGGTGTAGATGCCTGAAAAGGATGGTTCAGGTGTTTTAAAGGGCGCTTCTATGAACAATTAGTATCTCACCTGTTGTGGATAGTTCTTTGAACAACCTCAGTTTAAAGAAATAGAGCTTTTGCTCTAGTCCACACTATTCTGGATAGTTTTAAACAGAAATAGTTTCTGCTGTGTTTGCTTTCTAAAGTGAAGACTTTTAAAAACTCAGCTTCTGATGATTTAGCGTAGCTTTGACGTAGCATATTTGCCCATGCCCCCTATCACTTTGAAGCCCTATAAACAAACATCAAGCTGTTTTTACCAGTTTTATTTTTTTGTTTGTGTCAGTTTACCGTCTCACACCATCACCGTTAAATTTTAGGCTCTTTCTTAAAACACTTCGAGCCAGGACTTAAACACCTTCTGTCCGCCTCGGTGGGATTTCTGAATGGACCAAAGCGATGCCTTCGTGCCTTCAAGAGAGGTAGTAACAGGGCTGAAACGAGGTAGGAGTTCATCAGTGTGTGAATGTGTGAATGACTGATTGTAGTTTAAAGCACTTTGGGGTCCTTGGACTAGATAAAGCACAATACAAGTGCAAGCCATTTACCATTTTACCATTCAACACGTGAAAAGGTATGCCGGCTTTGGGGTGAAGTGATGTCATATCACTAAACTGGGTTCCTTCGTCACGTTTTGAAAACACCACCTTCACACACTTACCATGCGGCACTCCACGTCAAACCTGCTGAGCTCCTGCTCCACGGCTCTTTAGGTTCCACGAAGCTCTCCTCCGTTCTGAAAGCTCACGTCTTTGCGGGACATAGCCGGCTCCATCTGCGTTTCACGGAAAGCAATTTACGAAGCATGTATCTGCTGGGGGACTTATCAAATTTAATGAAAGAAAAAAGATTTATTTTCTCCGTCCAGCGCAGGCGGTTGACTGTTTCCACCAAAAGTAGTTTGGATTTTTTTGTGATGCTAACAGACTTTGTGGAGAACACGATGTTACAGCTGGAACACTGAGGGGCCTTGTTGCAGATGTCGCATAGCTGTCCGGACTTTTCCTTGATAAATGTTGCTTATTTTGGGCAATGAGCCCTGAGTTTTCAATGAACGAGAGCTGGAGGGGAGAAAATGTCTGGGCGGGTGCGGGTGGAGCTGGGTGGGCCTCCACAACGGTAGCCTGGTGGAAAACGGTCGAGTGTGTTTTTTTTGGAAGACGGCGGGCTGACTCAGCCAGCCAGCAGAACAACCGACTGTCAGGTTCTGAAACTCCGAGTGTGTGTTCATGGCCGAAGCGAGCGTGGGCGTTCCTGTTTGCACCGTGTGTGTGTTGGGCTGGAATGTTTAGAGAGACGCTGGCTGATGGAAGAGTCTGACTGAAAGACGCATCAGGATAAGTAATATCTGAGGTCGAGAGCTGGTGGAGTGGAGGGGAGGGTGGGGGG
>NC_051440.1:6381376-6388708 GCF_001649575.2 Kryptolebias marmoratus | reverse complement strand
AAAAAAAAAAAAAAAAAAAGGTCCAGCTGCCAGTAAGCAGGATTACTGAGACCCACAAAACTGGGAATCTTCTCTGACACGGAGTCGTACAGTAATCAGATTCCCATTAAATCTACTCATCTTTCTCCGTTTGAAATAAATAAGCTCCATATGACAGAAATAAAAATCTAAGTAAAAGGGATTAAAAGATGGAAAGCGGTTAAACAAAATGAGTCTGGTAACTATCAGGAACCCCTCACAGCAGCCAGACTTTAACTCTGTCCTGACTCGGTCTTAAATCTCTTCCTCGGCAGGACGACATTTAGGCGGGGCGATTTATGACGGGCAAGCTGCTGCTGCTGCTGCTCAGCTAAGTGTGTTCAGCTCAAACGCCGGAGTCATGCTGGAAATCGGCGGTGGGGTGACCTGACGCGCGCGCTCGCGCTCTGGAACCTGCAGTCAATAAGGGCCCTCCTGTCGAACCGTGAATGGACCTATTGATATCGTGTCAGAAATGCCTGGAAAAGACGGCAGACGGCTGCAAACGTGCAGACACACATTTTCAATTATCGCAACAAAATAAATAAAGCGTGAGCGTGAAAACCGCAAGACCAAACAATGGTGCTGCCGGGACTCTGCCTAATCATACTTTAAATTAGCCTGGCTCCAGTGATGTCTGAGGCACTCTGGGAAATGTCCTCAGGTATTCCAGTGTTGTATGAGAACTGTAAAAACCACGTCTAGAACTGAAAAACGGTGGGGGTGCAGTACGATCCCTGCAGAATATTTAGACATAAAGCTATGATCATCTGTTTTAAGGAATATTTTCTGCACCTAGGAGAAAAATGGATCTAAACACAGTGACACCACTCTAAGCTTTGGCACCTTACAAGCTTCAGCTTGCAGAAGGGAGAAGCTGAAACTCAACACATTTTTACCCTAAATCTGACCACATAGTCCTGTTTGCTATTGGTGACCTACTACGATGGGGGCTTAAACCTGATTAAAAAGCAGCAATAAGTGAATTTTTAAAAATAGAAATAGCATGGGACACCAACATGCATAATATTCTGCGCACCAGATTATGTTATAGGGAAACAAAATACATTAATAGCACAAATCTTCGTGGATGCACCAACTAGACGAACTGAAGCTCACTGTCCGTTACGCTGTAGTTCTCAACGAGGGAATCATTAATCCTGTTTATTTCTTAGTTGTGATTTTGCACCAGTATTTGACTACAACGTGCAGCAAACAAAGTCAAGAGTCATCGGACTGTAGTTATGTGGCGGTGGGTACTATTTCTTGAAATATATTGTGCTCCGGTGAAGCTTTCTCCAAGACTCAAAAGCCAATTGGGCGATAGTTTGCTGTGGAGCGTTTAGGTGGCGAGCCAGGAAGACTCATGCTTCTCAAGATTTTACAAACCCACTTTGTCGTTGAACATAGATTGGGCGCCAGTGGTTGTTGATATTTGCATGGCTTCAGCTTATTTACCGGCTCTCATCTGCACACGTTTGCATCATATGCGTCAAATATAAACCATGTTTGATGATATATTTGCAGAAAGCAGACCGCCACACCGCTCCAATACTGATTCAGAGATACTGACTGAGTGACATTTTATGATTCTGTGGCTCTCTTGCGCTCCTAAATAATGTGATATCTTTCATTATACTTTACGCGTTTTATTCACAGTTAGGCGATGTACAACGGTTTGAAAACATTAAATGAATGACTTTAGCTGTATTTTTTGTTCCTATAGCCGAATGTTGTCTGCTCTGACGAGCACCTGCAGCTACTGATGTATACTACTGACTAGTTTTGGTAAAACCATCATTTTGCTTTGAAAATTGGGATTGCAGTTGCTTCGCTGATCAGGCGTCTGTGTGCTAAACTATTTCAGCATCATTGTTGTGAACGAAAGATGCTAACGTCTGTTTTTGGATCCCAAATGTGGAAATGCTAACGAAAACTCTGTTAGCGAGCTGTGGCGCCAGTATATAGGGGATGACAGAAGTAAAATATAAATTTAAAAGAAAAAGAAAACAACAAAAACTGGATCTCCACGTGTTCTTCTTTACGCACAAGCTAGCACTAGCATTGCAGGCTAACGTTAGCATTGCAGCACAGCTAGCCGCTCCAGGAATCTAGAAAAATGGCAATTTAAAACATGAGCCACTTCCTAAAAAACACCCATTTTTTTTTTCATTTTTATTATTATTTTCACCATGTGGCATCCATTTAGGCAGATTAACACTGTAGCACGTGTTACTGGTGCTGAGAACATTTAGAGCATTTGTTGATGGTGGGATAAAGAACTCCTATTCTGTCTCACGTGGGTCTCAAACTCTCTGGAATGAGTGTTGTTATATGGAATGTATTTTTAACTTCACCTGGGTTCACCACTGCTGCATTTCTGCTGCCTGCGGGGTGTAGAAATGTGAACGTTTCTAAAACAATAATGTAGGAATGTGAGAATCCAAATCTAATCTGTGTCAGAAGGAAATGAGGGGCTTATTGTGTCCATTAATCCAGGGTTTAACTCAGGTAGGATGATCGCACCTAAAATAGCCAGCATTAGAATAAATTAGTGTAATTATTCGTGCTAAACAGGATGTAGCAGCAGAACAAAAAACCGCTCAGCTCTCTCATTTTGCCTTGCCGTTTGTTAAACGTTACAAACCTAAGTGGCTGCACTTAACTGCGGGCTAATTTCCTGCCGTTGCTACCCGTTGGACCATGAATGCTGTGCAGCAAATTCTGCCAAAGCGGTTCCGCGTCACGTGCTGAAATTTAAAACGAGACTTTTCAGCTCAAGCGCCGACTGCTTTCGGATTTGTAACAAATCAGGTGGAAAGCTGAGCAGCGGGTGAGCAAACGTGCCATTTAGCAGAACGGGAGCGACGTGGACGGTAAACAACCATGGCGCAACTTCCATTTGGATTTACTTTCGTTCTTCCTTCCTGTCCTCCCCCCCTCGACACTGTGTGCTTTACCCCCTTTTTCACACAAAAAATCATCACTGGTGGGTAAAAAAATGTCCTACACTTCAAGTCTGTTTGCTCTAGCTGAGGAAAAGCAGAAAAAAAAAAGTCACAGGCTCGTGTAGAAACGAGGGTTTTTCTTGCCGTTCGTCAGTATCTGTGTCTAATTGTGTGCAGAAAGGGCCACATGGTGCGAGGAGGGATGGGTTGGACAGTATTAGGGGAGAGTAGTAACTCCTCTGATGTCACCGGGGGGATTATTTCAACAGGACCAAGCAACTGGGACGTTTTGGCGGCTGAGAGTTTCCATAGCTTGGCCGGGCTGACAGAGACATGCTTTGTATTAGTGAGCTGTAAACCTCAGCAGAACCCTGAGTCACTACAAGGCTTCTGTTCACTACTGTGTTTGTCTTACGACGTTCTCGGGTGGGTGAGATCACAACGCCAAGGCAAACATGGCCAACAGGTTCTCTGGTAGAGTCTGAGCCAAAGAAACTTGGAATTCGTCACTCTTGTTTTTGGCTGGTTTGAGCTGAAAACACTGAGAGAGAAAAGGCTGGAAAATTTGAGACTGTCACACTGAATATCACATTATGTACTTTCAGACTAATACCGTCTCTTTATCCACTCTTGTTTTGAGACGGTAGACTGGTCACTTTTGAAGTGACGTTCTGTTAAATAGTAATCATTAGTTAGCACCTTATTAGCCGTGACTTCAGTCAAGAGTATGGAGAACGAGGCACAAGTCTTTATCCAGGCTAGGCTAATGCTAGCCAAACGAGGCCTGTTTATCGAATTGTTTTTCAGGCATATAAAACAATTTTCTCTCAAACAACCTTCCCGTGTGAAAGGACTCTACGTCAGCTAATTTAAACCTAAACCTGTCTCATGACGCCTTTTGTTTAGTCCGTTGCTGTTTCCTCAACCACCAACATCTGTGAATCTGTGCTGAGCAGAGATGGATCGTATTTATGCCAATAGAGTTGAGTAAACTTTTGCACTTTCAGGCTGACTGATACAGTCGAAGCCCCCATCTGCCACCGCCTGCGTTTACACGTTCTGTTTCAGTGGGCCTAGGCTCAGCGCACACCTGTTACCGCTAGTAACACAGACGTTTATTTTGAGAAAACTGTGACAAACTAAACAAACGGTGTCATGCAAAAGTGTACAGGTTAATTGTTAGCTAATGATTCTACATTGGAATGCCATTACTTTGTTCTTGTTAGAAAGAGTTGCTTTATAACACCGAAAAACAATTTTTTTAAAAAGCAGGTTCTCATTTGGCTAGCCATTTGGCTAGCCATTTGGCTAGCCATTAGCCTAGCGTGGAGGTAGACTTCTGCTCTTTTCCTCACTCTCCGCACTCCATGACTGATGTCCCGGCTGATAACTAGTTGACAGACATTCCCTTTAAAAAAGCAGTAATGCATACCCGGCATGAAACTGAAGTGCAGCCGGTACTTGAAGGAAATCTTTTCACTGGCTGCCGTGCAAAACAGCGTCAAGACTACAAAGACCTATTTTTGGCTACGTCCTAGGACACAAACCAAGACTGTTTCTTCTCATTTCCAGACACCTGATTGGATGTTAAGCCCCCCGAACTCCTGATCCCTCTGGATCTCCTCCTCCTGATGTTTTTATCTACAGCAAAAAGACGGCAGATACAAACACGTACGGCAAGCTTTTGTTCCTACACAACCTCAAGAAAACACCACTTCACAGCTGAACATTTTTTTAATGACTGTTTTGGTATAGAAACTAAGCCTTTCAGAACCCCCCCCCACCCCCCACCCCCACCATAACAGCCCAAACTGTGACAACTCAGTCTTTCAGGTCCTCTTTTTTTCATGCGTTTCCCTCCCTACGTCTCTATTTTCCTAAGCTAAAATTACATTGCGTTGCCCTTCTCCTTTCACAGAGAAAGGTCATTTTTTTTTCCCTTTCTACCCCCCATCCTTTGTGTGTTGTGTAAATGTGACTTTCACAGAGAGAGCTTGAAAAGTTTTAGTTATCGGAGGAAGCCTCCCACTGCGGCTCCATCGGCATGTTTTTTTATTTTTTTTATTTTAAGTATTGTGCCTCTTCATTCCGGTTATTATTGGAGTGTCTTAGAGAAAGCGCAGGAGTGGATGGAGATGTGAAAAAAAGAGAAAATAAAGGGGGCTAAAATGTGCTTTCACGCTGACATGGGTGGGACTGAAAAATGGCTCCATAAAGCCTGTAAAAGTGCGTCCCCGGTGACTTCTGAAAAGTCTGCGGGGAAGGAAGGGGTCCTAATAAAGCAGCACTGTCAGGGTATGCAGAGTTGTGGCTCAGCTCACTGCTGTTTAACAGTGCTGCAGCTGGCTGTATTTTCTTGCTCCGACAGGAGTCCGGCCTGTAAACATGTTGCCAGCACGACTAAGAGCACTCCGTGGTCCGCGATTGGCTGGAGTTCATTTCTTAAATTATTCTTTTAATAGTCGGCGTGCTGTCGTTTCCACTGCAACAAAACAGTTATTACTTGACGGCTGCCAAGCATACGTTACTGAAACGTTGGGAGAGAGGTTTATACACAGTAAGCATCACGGTCAGGTTTACAGATTTTTCCAGGAACACGCGAAAGGTCACTTAAACAACAAAAGCAGGCGATAGATTTCGGCGTTTGTGGCGTCGAGAAACAAATGTCAAAAACCCATAATGTTCATACCCGCGAAGCTGCTGTGTGGTCAGATTTTTGCTAATATTTATGTCAACAGAGATGTTCTCTGGCCTATGTGTTGTTTTCAGAGGAAAGACTAAGGAGAAAGAGTTATATTTGGTCAGATGTTACTATCAGTTTGACTACTTCGATGTCTCTGGAAAAACCGGAGTAAACTGGATGTCAATGTTGTCAGGAAAGCAACAAAGGAAAAAGTGGTCTTCTGACATGGTTGGTGATTATTTAGCGTTTACAGCCATGTGTCAGTCAATTTTCAGATGTATTTCTTATTTCTAATAGTTCAGAAAGGGTTAGAAACAAGTCATGTCTCACCTGTTATTGACAGCAGTTTGAGAGACCTCAGAGAGTTTAAATCTGACCACGAACTGAGCTAACAAATTGCCCAACTCTTCCCAAGACCAAAGTGGATTGCTGCCATCTTAACACAACTCCAATTTCCACAACTTGTGAGTAGCTTACGTGAACGCTCCTTTAAAACCTTTACATCGCCATCAGTTTACCATCACACAGTTATTCCTATCAGGTTCTGTATTCTGGTTTGTATTTTTGTATCCTCCTGTGGTCTTTCCCGTGTGGTTTTGGTTTTTATCCCTGTGTTCATGTATTTTCTTAGTACCAGTGTTGCTCAGTTCTCTCCTGTCCCTAGTTGTCTGCTAGATTGTTAGTTGTTTCTTTATATTCTGCGTTTTTCCCTGGTGTTTCTCAGTTATGCACTGTCTGGTTATCCTCGTGTCTCTTCGTGCTCCCTGAAAGTTTTTCCCCTTTGTGAATTTTGCTGCCACGACAACGTTTATTTTTGTTAATGAAAGTATTTTGTTTTTTTGAGCTCCTCCTATCTGTCTGTATTTTGGGTCGCCAACCAACCATAAACCCTGACAGAATGCCCAACTCCAAGGAAGGCCCGGCAGGCTGCCCTTTCCTTGCGGGGCTCTCTGAGGAGGACTTTTTTTTTCTGCTGATTTTGCAGACCTCCCGGCCATCTCCAGTGCCTGCGCCATGGGTCCTTCGTCTGCTGTCTGTCACCTAGTCTAGGACACCATTGCCTTCTGTTCCTGAGTCTGGGCTGCCTCTGTCCTCTTCTGTCCCCAAGCTCCCAGTGTCTGTTCCCTAATGTCTGTGCCCCTAGAGTTCTCAGTGTCTGTGTCCTAATGTCTGTCTCCCAGTGTCTGTGTCCCTAGAGCTCCCAGTGTCTGTGTCCTAGTGTCTGTGTCCCAGTGTCTGTGTCCCTAGGGTTCTCAGTGTCTGTGTCCTAGTGTTTGTGTCCCAGTATCTATGTCCTAGTGTCTGTGTCTCAGTGTTTGTGTCCCAGTGTCTGTGTCCCTAGAGCTCCCAGTGTCTGTGTCCTAGTGTCTGTGTCCCAGTGTCTGTGTCCCTAGGGCTCCCAGTATCTGTGTCCTAGTGTCTGTGTCCCTAGGGTTCTCAGTGTCTGTGTCCCAGTGTCTGTGTCCCTAGGGCGCTTAGTGTCTGTGTCCCAGTGCTGGACGCCTTTCATCTGGTTTAGTGAAGTTTTTTATTGGACATATTTATTGAACGTGTCACACACTATACTGTGTACTTTGACCACGGGCATATACACATCTTTACATGAAAACCTTTGGGAATTAATACACAAAAAAGGCAAATGTGTGTGTGTTTGTGTGTGTGTGTGGAAGGGGGGGGGGGGGG
>NC_051440.1:6340716-6381312 GCF_001649575.2 Kryptolebias marmoratus | reverse complement strand
GGGGGGGGGGGGGGGGGTTCTAAAGGGATGGTTTTGTATGATTAAGTGTAGAAAATATATTTTAGTCAAAACATTTTTTTTTGCTTTAATCCTTGCAGAGGTTTTACCCATCAATTCAGTTTGAATTTGTGGGTACAGACTCAGTGTAACAACAGTTGTTCTGTCTGAACTAAACTAAAACCACAACTAACCAACATCATCAGTGACTTAACATCATTCATATTTGTTTAAACTAGTGAATGCTTTAAAAAATGCGCAGCAGCTCGCATTTAAGACATCAAAAAATTTGTTTCTTAACGATCGGTCCAACAGCTACGACGTTGTACAAACAAATCTATATTTAAGCCCTGCTTTTAAAAAAGCTCATAAATGGTGTTTTTCCTGACATGATTAGAAAAACAGCATTTATAACGAGCACGAGCGCTGTTGACCCTTGAGAGAGATGTAATTGCTCGTCATGGCTGTAATGACAGCCTTAAATGCGATGCTAAATGCCACTGCAAAGAGAACTGCTCCACAATTCTATCTATGGGTAACAACACCCCTTGCCTTGGCATAATTACACCCTGAGGACATTCTGCCATGCTGTAGCAGGCACAGCCCAGAAAGAGCGAGGAATTACCAGCACAGCCTCTATTTATAGATGAGCCAGCTGTGGTGTAACCATGGCTTACGCAACAAAAAAGCCTTGTTTAGGTTCCTCTCTCAGTTACCGTGGTGCAATCAAAGGGGGGGAAATAAATATATCCGAGGAACCTCCTCCTCCTCCACAGAACAGTGTCGACAAGTCAAATTTATATTTGTATTTAAAATAAATAACGTGGAAGAAATGCATATCGCCTGACAGCTCACATGGCAAAGCTTTAAACAAAAAAGCAACCTGTTGGCTCTCAGAGCACGTGTTGAGGATGACGCTCAGCTACTACTTCGGCAAATATTAGGACTCAGAGTTAGAGCCATTGTTGTGTTTATTAAGGTTGACTAGCTCTGGCGTCCATCTTAAATTGGACTCTAAAAGGTTTGTCGGTTTTGATGCGCAGCTAATCACTGTCTGGGAGTTCCATTCAAATCAGTCCAGTGATTTGTGAGATATTTTGCTAACAGCCAAGACATGTGACGTGAAATATTACAGGAGTGGCTGATCTATCCAAGCTGACTCGGTGTGTCTAATCAACCTGTAATCGTGGCTTTTCTGGGCTCGCGCGCTGCTAGGTGGGACTCCAAAGGAGGGCCGAGACGTGGACCAGGAGGAAAACAAAAGGATAATTCATCCAGTTGCCGTGACAAAAAAAAAAGGAGGAAGACTCCGTTTCCTTTGCGAATTATAAGCGCAGTCAGTCGTCGAATTATAGCCATCTGCATTGGCCCGACCCCAGGATTCTTGCTCTATAAACAATGAGGCAGTGTGAGGAGGGGTGTGGCAGCTGCACAAGGTCTTTAATGTGGTTAGAAGTCCACAGACTGACGGCGTGGTTGCAGTTTCACGGCTCAGGCCCGTGTCCTCGGGAGCACAGATAATGGTTTTCAGATACTGGCAACTTTAAAAGCAAGCTAACTCAGCTGTATTGGATTTCTTCCCACGATTTAAAGACAAAAAATGCAGCATTTTGTTCAGAAATCCGAAAAACCAAAGAAGCACGGTTCATTTTTAAGGGTTTCCTCATTAAAGATGCGTTTATTTCAGTGGTGTCTCTCTGCACAGCGAACATATTAAGGCGCAGTATTTAAAATTGCAAAGGACAAAAAATTAAAAAAAAAAATTTTTAAGTTATTTTGAAACCACTTTTCCTTCGCAAACCCAATTTAGACGAGGTTTGATTCGGCTTTGATGGAAAACTAATGAATTCCAGGTTTGAGCTCGCTGCACATAGCAAAGCCCTTTTCTTATGTCATACGGCATTAGAAAATTTTCCCCGTTTTCCCGAAGGCAACGTCAACAAATTGAATCTAAACCCAAAAAATCCACCCATTTGTCTTGGTATTTTTCTCTCCTTCCGTTATGTTTTTTTCCCCCGCGCTCAACGAACACTCCAACTAAACCTTGGTTCAAGGAACTGGGAAGCTGAAGTGGATTCTTCTTTGGCTTTAAAAAAGAAAAATAATTATTTCCCTCCCAGTTATTAGTTGCCACCTGCAGACTACAGTGCAATTAGCTATAGCCTTTTTTTTTTACATTTAATAACTGTCCTAGCCCCGACCCAAACTGCCTGAACCGAACTATCAGTCAGAACCCGCTAACAATAACAGGTGCCCAAAAGGACCATTTTAAAGACGAATGACGCGGCATTGGGATCATTTCGATTGACGCAGCAGAGCAAATTATATTTTCATGTTCAGTTCCATTTCATGTTTAAATAATCCCGTTGGATTTTATTGTGTTTCCTGTTGTTTTGTGTGTGTGTTTGACATGTACGGTAACACACAGCTTGTATTATTGTATATGTAGTTTAGTATTTGGTAGTCAGGATTTTTTTGAACTTTCCATTTTGAGTCACCCTAATCGTCTTTTTATGGTGATTATTTCTTGATGAATATGGAGTCAAAAGTCTAAGTGTGTTTTGTTTTTTGACCCGGTGTTGACACTTTTCCTCCCTGACTTTGAGCAGCCGTGCTAACCTGAGGCAAATGCCTTTTAGCCAAACAAAAGCTTGTTCGGGATGATAACCGCTTCGCTTTCATCCTCGCCGACATCAAAAGGCTGCCTTTGCTCCCATTTTCATTGTTTGCCGTAGATTTTCAATGGGGGGGTTTCATTTCCAGAATGAGAAACAAAAGGACAAACGTAGCCCTCAGTGTCTTGAAGTTGGCATTAGCGTAAACGCAACACAGACACCATCTGCCCTTTTTAAATACACACACACATATTTTGCCTAGGTCTTGGGAAAATACTTTTTTTCCCCCATCTGTAGTTCTGAACGTGAGTGATTTGTTGTTTTATTTTTAAAACAATCTTTTCTGAGATAGCTGAGTCTGAGAGTTTTTTTTTTTTTTGCTTTGTGCCGACCTGCCAGCCTGTCGGATGCCGCTGTCAATTCTGAGGGAATGTTTTGGCCCTCCCAGCCTCACAGGAATGTTCTGCGTTTTTCAAAGCGCCGTCTTGCTCTGCTTGGCGATTCCAGGGTATTATAACATCCTGGCATTGCAGAATCAGATTTCTCCGTGTTCCTTTGGCTTTCCGTGTCTCGAACGATCGGCCCTCTGAGAGCAACTGGGCGGCTAACGGAAGGAGCCTCCTGCCCGAGACGTCTGAAAAGAGGGTCTTGGAAGTGATCCATTTTAATTTCAGAGCGTGTGCGCTGGTAATTAATTGACTTCCTCCCTGGTTTTACATTTTGTCAAGAGCCCCAAAGAGCTCAGTCCGAGGCAGGTGGCCCCATTAGCATAGCACCGAAACTGAGACAAGCCGAGCCTGGGAAATCCTGCACCCAAACATTCCGTATACGCTCAGAAAGGCCTCTGCAGGAGTACAGGCTGATGTCTTAGTCAGAGAGTCCCTCTGAAGCCACAGGAAAGCTCCTGTTTAGCCACGACTGGCTGGAGATCACTGAATAATGTAGAAATGAGCTCACAGGAAGGTCTGACTGAGAAATACTCATCAAATCTGGGTTCTGTAACTTCCCAATTTTTTTTTTTAATTCAGAGCTAAGTCAGCAGCTGTCATATGACTTCATGTATTTGGCTTTATTCCTAATAGTGCTGTTGCGCATCCATGTATGTTGGCATATTTTGACTGTTTTGTTTTTTTTTCCAATAGGTGATGATATTTGGTCTTGAGACATATATGATGCATTTCTAACATTCCTGGAACATAAAATGGGGATGAGGGATGAAAAAGTTACATGCATGACATATTCCAAGTTGCCGAGGCATAACCCTGTAATTTTCATCGGTGTGATGTTTTGTTCTGGCGTTCTCCAGCATCTTTTTGTCGCAATTCTTCCGTGAGCCTGTACTAATGACCGATTTGCCGTCTTCTGTCAACATCTTATCCGCCGTCATCTGGGCTTTCGCCTTCTTGTTAGTGCTCTACCCTGCCATGTCTCAGCCTGGCAATTTGTCTTATGTTCTCCTTATCTTCGAGTGAAGTCCAAACCAACCCCACAGTAACAACTTTCGATTTCTTCCAGTTCTATGTTTGTGGAATGAACGATACGCAAAAAATGTTTTATTTCAATGTACGAGAAAAGCTGGTAACTGTACGTAATAGAAATAAACCTGATGACGTTGAGTTTAACATGGTGTCCTCTTTTTCTAGAATCCTATTTCGGAGACAGCTTCTGCCACCTACAAGCCGTCCAAGATGTCTCCACCTTCCAGCTGTCTCTGCAGATCAAGACAAGTCGCCGGAGTGGGCTCCTGCTCCTGGCTGCAGGAATGGAGGACTACGTGTTTCTTGAGCTCCTAAATGGGAAGCTACAGGTAATGAAGGTTAACTGTGCTTTAAAAAGTGCAAAAGAACATCCACCTTAATGCATTGATTATATTTGACTTTGGCCTGTCCAGCAGGTTGTAGTAACATGTTTTTTTTTATTATTTCGCTCGTCAGTTATAATGTACTTTGGCATCAGTCCTTCGTGACTCTGGAAATCCAATGGAACCAACATGCACAGTTTTCCAAAATAGATTCCCTCATTTGGTGCTTCAGTGCAGGCAGAAGGAAATAGTTGTATTATAGGTCAGCCCAACGTTTCTAATATGGTCTTAAACTTACCTCAGATCTGGTGACTGAAGATGACAGCTTATGACTCATAGTTTTCACACAAATTTAAGTGTGCAGTCTTTGTGGACTGAATCATCCAGAGAGAAGCCAGTTCAATCAAGATACTATTTTAAACAAAAGTGAAGCTGAACAACTTTGATTTGTAAGGCCTTGCTCCCCTTTTCAGTGTTAAGATTATGCTGTCAGTCTTTCAGATTTTTGTCTGTGTATATTTGTTCCAAATATCAGTCAATCCATAAGTCAAGTATGTCTCTACATATAATAGATATCAACTGTGATGTAAAGCAAAACTTTGAACTTTATTTTGATAGAAAGGAAGGAAGGAAGGAAGGAAGGAAGGAAGGAAGGAAGAAAGAAAGAAAGAAAGAAAGAAAGAAAGAAAGAAAGAAAGAAAGAAAGAAAGAAAGAAAGAAAGAAAGAAAGAAAGAAAGAAAGAAAGAAAGAAAGAAAGAAAGGCTCAAGCAGTCAGCAGGGTAAATTTTATAAATTGATCCAAAATGTTTAAATAATCATAAAATCACACACAAAAACGTACCAAAAAAGGCCCTGCAAGAGGCTGAGGAAACTAAACTAAAATCAAGATAATTGTTTACAAAATAGGAAGCCAACAAATGTCTCAACAAAAATGACATGAAATGAAAGGAAAAACATAGTGGCTGATCAAATAAGGAGACACAAAAGAAGGGAAAAATGTACAGACTTTACTGAAAAAAAGTATTTTTTTAATGTTGTCCAGAGGGAGTTTCTTGCTCATAAATATTAAAGTTCTGAGAAAATATTTAAACTAAAGAAATCCTTTTTATTTCCCGACAGGCACGAATGAACCTGGGGACTGGAGAAGTGAAACTGTCCTCATCTCAGGGGGTGCAGCTCAACAACCTTGTACTCCACAAAGTCTTGTTGACTTTGCAGGATGGCCAGCTCACCATGACCATTGATGATCTCTATCCTACGTATGTCCCTGTGGACGACGATGGCGAAAAGCTCAACATTGACCGGGGAGTTTGGCTCGGAGGAACTGGAGACCTGGACGCTCCCTACCTAAGCAACGCCATCCCCCCCTTCCGGGGCTGCATGAGCGAGATCAAATTTGTGTCCCACCAGTTTGACATTCTCGCCTCGGTGTTTAGGGACTGCCACGACACGAGGGAAAAGTGCAGCGAAGAGTTCGAGGCTGCGGATGGGGAGGCGATCAGTTTCAGCACTCCTGATTCCTTTGTGTCCTTCCCAACATGGAGCGGGCCTGCTGGCGCTTCGAGGACTTTGGAGTTCCTCATGAAAACCACCATAGAGGACGCTCTACTTGTTTTTCACCACGGCCAAGAATCAGACTTCATTGCTATTGGCATCACAAAAGGCCATCTTAAAGGTATCCTGGACCTTGGAGCTGGGATGCAGGAACTTGAGAATACCCAGGTGATGCTGGATGATGACCAGTGGCACAGAGTTAAGGTTCAACTCAACCCGGACTCTTTTACTCTTAATATAGACAGCCAGGCATCCTCCATTCCCCTTGACTCGTCAGAAAAACTGGATTTGATTGGAAACTTATACATTGGCGGCATCCAGGGCAAAATGAAACAAGTCTTTCATGACAGCGGGTCCTTGGGTCGCTTTGATGAGAGCATGACATCTGAGTCTTTCATTGGATGCTTAGGGGAAATCAGAATAAACCTGAAGCACAGAAGCCTGCAGGATGCTTTGGTGACCAAAGATGTTCATATTAAATGTGAAGGAGATGACTATGACTACTCAGCTTATTATGATGAAACAACAGCAACAACAACTCCCCCAACTGTCCATATTCTATATACTGACCCCAAATTAAATGACCAAGATTGTTATCCAACAGACGACTGGCCTGAGATATTCAGAAATGTTACCAAGTTTCTTGACATCACCCCCTTGTTTGTACCAGATGGAGGAGAAGCCTTTCTTGATATTTACAACTTACACCCTACATTTGACCTGGCGGCTGCAGGAATGCGTCAGTCTCAAGTTATCTTTACTCTCGAGAGTGATCCCTGGTACGGCCTGATTGACATCAACGTTAGCAGGAGGCAAGTGAACAAGTTCACCCTCCTGGATGTTGTCAACAACAAAGTTAAGTACATGCATGACGGAAACGAAAGGCAAGGGGACCAGATTCAGTTTGAGGTTGTTGCTCAGAGTAACGGCTACCTTCCAGAGTGTTTAAAAACTCCTCAAAAGTATACACTCCCTGTCATGATTGTTCCCGCCCAAGACCCGCCACAAGACCCACCACAAGTGTGGGGAGAAGAAATTCTCATAGCAGAAAAGGGCAGAACACGCATGGGTCCCAGTCTCATTAAAGTCCTGTATTCTGGCTTGAGCTGTGAGCAATTAGTAGTAACAGTGACCGTAGAGCCTTCCGTGAATTTTGGTTACTTGGAAAATGATGAGCAACCAGGGAGAAGCATCTCAGAGTTCACTTGCAGTGAGCTGAGGGACGGAAATATCTATTTTGTACACAGAGAAGGTGGCAGTGGGGAAATCACAGTAAAAGTGTCTGACGGTCAGTCAGTGATCCAGTCCGGCAAATTTGAATTGTTGGTGAAACAACAACATAAGGTTATTACCAGCACAACTGGCCTTACTTTGATCCAAGGAGGCAATGTGTCCATAGGTGTTCAGAATCTGTATGTTCCTTTTCATACTCCTGATGGAGACATTGTGTATAACGTCACACAACCTCCAATGTTCGGTCAACTGAAAATCAAGACAAGCAATGGCATGTACGAGGAAGTCACAAGTTTCCACCAATCCCATCTAGATCAAGGGCTAATCAGATACTTTAGCACAGATTTGAGTAACCAGGAAGACATTGTGAAAGATGAGTTACAATTTAATGTCCGTCTGGGCCAAATTTCTCATTTGAATTGCAGCCTTTTTGTCACGATCTCCCCCGCACCAGTGAAGGTTTCCAACCTGATACCGTTGACAATCAGGCCTGGTGAGAAAACAATCATTGGGCTCACAATGCTTCAGGCAGACGTAATGAATAAACACCTAAATCCACAAGCAATTAAATACATCCTTGTCAACGCTCCATCACTTGGTAGTCTTCAGCGATTTGATGAAGAGCTGGTTGAGGGGGATGTGTTCACCCAGAAGGACGTTTCGGATAATGCTATCAGTTACAGGGTCCAAACAGCTGGGGATAATTTTGACCAGTTCGAGTTCAGAGTTTTTGCTGATGGCGAGTACTCTCCTTTATATGCCTTCCCAATCAGCATTTCTGCCGGTCTGGATAATGACGTTTTGACTATCAAAGAGCTGGTAGTTTTGCAAGGGGGTGAGCAGACATTGAACAAGAACTACCTTTGGCTGCAGTCTCCAAGTTCCACTGAATTTTTGTATCAGGTCAGGCAAGGGCCAAAGCATGGACGACTCATAAGAGACTCTCCACCTGGAGAACCTAGGTTTGACGAGGCCATTCGGATTTTCAGTAATGAAGATCTCCAGCTTAACAGATTGATATACAAGCACGATGGCTCCAAGACAAGCAGCGACGAGTTCCATTTCTCAGCAACTGATCAAAGTTCAAACACGTCTGAAACAGTCTCTGGCATCTTCAGAATACTGATCCAGTCCAAGAACGAGCATGCTCCAGTGAGAATAGTGGACAAAGTCCTCAATGTCGTCCGCCACGGTCAGCGCCTGCTCACCACTGATGTCATTAAGTTTAAAGACGATGACTCGGGTTTCAATGACACTCAGATTGTCTACGCTCGAGACAGAATCTTCTCGGGAAGTATCGTCTCAGCATCTAACCCACAGCAGCCCCTTTTCCGTTTTACTCAAGATGACCTGAGAGACAAGAAGATCCTTTTCATTCACCAGGGAGCAGATTGGGCACAGTTTGTATTGCAGGTGTCAGATGGCTTCCACAAAACCACCTCGCTGCTCGAGATTCAGGCCGGCGAGCCCTACCTGCATGTGGTTAACAACGCTGTTATCAACATTGACCACGGAAGCACCAAGACTCTTGACACCTCCCTGTTGAGCGCCGACTCCAACATGGACATCAGAGATGACCGGGAGATCAAGTTCCAGATCACTTCGCCACCCAGTGATGGCAGGATCATTGTGAGCGGGATCGAGGCTTTAGAATTCACCCAGGAGGACCTGAAGAAAGGCGTGGTGTCGTACGAGCACAACTATGAGAGTCTGAGGTCCAAGGACTCGTTTGGCTTCACTGTAAAGGCAAAAGGTCACTCTGAAGAGGGTATATTCAAGATCAAAATACTCAGGCAAGGTTACCTTTCTGGGCCGGAGGCGATAACCAATGAGGTAATCATTTCCTATGAGGGAGAGCACACCATAATCAGCCAGGATCATCTCAAGGTAATGTGTACAGACTCTTCAACTACAATATATTGAGAAAAACATTGCATTTTCTTGCTTTATTCAGTCATATTCAGGTGCTCTTTGACTTTTGATGGCAAATCCAAAACTAATTGGCACAACAGGCATTCCTTTCTCTCAACCAGACAGATTTAAATGTGTCAGTAATTATTAGAAGAAAAAAAAAAGATCATTGTCCTTTGTATTTACCCTTTGTTAAAGGAAGCTTTTACATGACTGTTACTTAACTTTGCTATTTTTATAACCCTGTTTCTAATCTAGCACATGAAAAGCGGGTCTTGATAGAACTGTACGATTGCTGCATTTAATTTAGTTTATGCACTAAATTGCAGTCTATTAAGTGTTGAAAACAGAGCACTAAGTATCCCCTCAGGAGCCTCCTGAAGCCTTGTGTTATTTCAAAGATGTGCCCGCCTGCACTTCAGCCTGGAAGCAATTAATGAAGTTTAAATTGTTGGTCCAGTCATAATACACCATGTGTTTCTTTGAGTATGTTTTAACTTCAGAGATAATGAGGAACACTGTTTTCAAAGCATTAATGTATCGTTTCTTTCGAACTTTCCATAACGCTGCAGTCGTGCTAAAACTGCAATTTTGACTCCTTGGTTTATACCACAGAGGAATGTGTTGAACAAAAGCCTTGACAGAACGACCTGTCTGAGAGCTAAAATGTTGATCTGGCCTTTGGGAGTTTGTCCAGACGTGTGTCCTTACTATGAAATGAAAAGTAGCCTCATCTTCTGAAAGAAAGAAAAAAAGAAAACACAAGCCTGACTTCTAGACAGGCCAAGGCCTCAGACTCATGAGAAAACATCTCAAAGTGGGATCACCATAAATCTGTCAGTGGGCAAAGCAGCAGTTTAAATGTTCCCAAATGTCACAAATGCAGTTTTAGCGTATTTTTGTTCGCAATGCTGCTCAACAATATGTGTCAACTCTTTACTACACAGTGTAAAGGGTACGTTTTGAAGAGCATCAGTTAAGAGTTTAAGTCCAACAGGCTCGACACACAAGACCAAAGCGAATTGCTGCCATCTTAAAACAAACTCTGATCTCCAAACTCTTCATCCAAACGTCATTTAACGAATCATCACTTTTGCATCAGAGTTATTTACATGGTATTCTTTGGCTGTTTGCTATTAGCAGCAGCAGCTAGCTGTTGCACCCTGGGGCAAAATTGGCAGTGGTGTATAGGTTTAGAAAAGATAGCATTCAGGTGAACCGCTGTGAAATTCTGAAAAACTGTATTTGTTTTTAAGACAGCAGCAATCCTCTGTGGTCCTGGCCTGGCTTGAAGTAGTTTGTGGATCCTAGTCCAAATTAAACTATTTCTCCGAACCGAAAAAGCTTTCCGCTGTATGTGAATTGTTCGTAACATTACAAGAAACCTTTCATCAACATATCTAAAGTACCACTTTAACATTGAAGTACAGTCCCCACAGACAGCAGGACATTGGTCTTACTGACGTTACTGTTTGCCTATTTCAAACCATTTGGAATTCAGTTTCTAATCATCTCTTAGCGGTTCCTGTGAGTGTAGCCTCAGATCTGAGTCAGCTCAGGCAAATTACCAAGGCACTGAACCCTAAATCACCTTCGATACGCTCATCTGTATGTTTTGTTGAGAGAGTCGCTGTAAAGATAATAATAACTGCTGCGACTGTTGTGTGATTGAGAGGATGATGATAAACAAGAGAACAGATCCTATATGAAGGCAGCCCCAGTTTTTATGGCGAAATTCACAGTCACATAAAAATTGTCCCTTTTTTCTCTTTTCTTCTCTCACACTAGCTTGTTAAAATACTAATATCATCTGCCTTTGCCTTCCAGGCGGAGCAAGAGAACATTCTGCCCTCAGAAATGATGTTTACAGTCAAAATGCCTCCCAGGCTCGGTCACGTGGTCATGCTGAAAAACAGTTCAGACGACCCGGCCTCGCCCGTCCTCGACTACATTCACTCCTTTTCCCAGGAGGACATCGATCAGGGGCACATCCTTTATGTGTCTTCATCGATTCAGGTTTACGGCCTTTTATTTTCCTCTGCTTCCCTTGATGTGACAGCTTCTTTTCTCTTCATGCTCCATCTGAGGATACAGTCGGGCAAAAAACTCCCTCTGTCTCCAAAGGCTTATTAGTGAGTATTAGTAGCTGATCTCCACGTCCTTTTTTATTTTTCCAGGGCTATGACTCCTTCACGGTGGATGTCAGCAATGGTTTTAGCACGGTGGAGGACCTGCACGTCACAGTGAACATCGTGCCCCGCTTTATTCCCCTCCAGACCTCCAACTTCACTGTGAAGGAAGGCCTCAGCAGAGCAATTAACGAAGAGGTTGTGAACATCTCGCATCCTTTCTACAGATCGGCGATCGTCCACTTCTTTGTGGAAGAGAACCCGCAGCATGGCGAACTCCGCAACCTGAAGGGGGATGAAATCACTGACTTCTCTTGGGACGAGGTATGTTGGCTTAGTACAGATAAAATGTTTATGTTACCTGCAAACATCTGTATAATGATACACTTTTGGAATGGGTACAGTAGGTGATATAGGACCACAGGGAACCACTTCACAGTTCGTTTGAGGTAGTTGGCTTTTTTTTGGTGGTAGTACTCTGGTCTGGTGAGTCTCTGCCTTACGTGGAGGAGTTCAAGTATCTGGGAGTCTTGTGGTACGATGGAGTGGGAGACGGATTGACAGATTGGTTCCTTGTCTTCAGTAATAAGGGTGTTGCTTCGATTGGTCGTGGTGAAGAAAGAGTTGAGTCGAAAGGCCAAACTCTTGATTTCCTGGTCCATTTATGTTCCAACCATCACGTGTGGTCATGAGGTTTGAATCATGACCGAAAGAACGAGATACAAGCAGCTGAAATGAGTTTGCTTCATAGGGTGGCCGGGCTCAGCTTTAGAGAGAAGATGAGGAGCTCCATCATCCGGGAGGAGCTCAGAGTAGAGCTGCTGCTCCTTTGCATCAAAAGGAGTCAGTTGAGATGGTTCACGCATTCAATTAGGATGCCTCCGATTGGAGCTTTTTTCAGGCATGTCTCACTGGGAAAAGACCTCGGGCAGACCAAGAACTCTCTGGAGGGATTATGTATCCTCTCTAGCCTGGGAACACCTTCAAATCTCCCAAGAGGAGCTAAGGAGTGTTGCTGGAGAGAGGGAGGTATGGGTTTCCCTCCCGGACCTGTTGCCTCCATGGACTGGCCATGGATAAGCAGTAGAAGATGGATGGATGATACTCTGGTCTTTTGTAGTCCTTAAACCTATATTTATCAGGCCTGCTTACGTTCCTGCTCCAGTGGAGTCACTTTCTTGGCTCCACAGGGCCTCTGGAGTGACACATGGGGTTGTGATTGTTCCACAGATGAATGTACATTGATCGGCCGAGCAAGCTGAACACTCTCCCAGCACCAAAACTATTAAAACTGCATTCACAATGCGCAAGCTGTAGCTCTTTAACTGTCCCCGCTGTCTGCAATGGCGTGCTCTTCTTTAAACGTCTGCGGCACGAACATGACCTCTGAGTCTTGACTCCTTTATTTGGATCTGAATGTTTGTGGAGAGCATTTTAAAATCCGCTTGGAACACAACGTGTAGCTCCAGCTATGGCGTCCTCCGCTGTTTTGGTTAGCGGATGTCATGTTCATAAGTGACACAGCCGCACTCACCGTTGGCCGAGTGTAGCACAAAACCAGAGTCCAACTGGCAAACACAAAGGTAAACACCGACTGGGTGTCCTTATAACCGCTCCAAAGTGGAATTAACAGTCAATATAACCCTCAGAGAGTCCTTTTTGGTCCAAAAGCACCTAATATGTCACTGTCTCTCGGTTTTCTTTACTTCTTCCTTCTATTTGCACTTCATATTACAAGACTTTGCAAAACAGCGTCAAAGTTGTCACCGTTAATAATGTGATCGGAACTCATTAGAAGTTATGCACTGTGGAGTACGTGCATCATGTGGCTTATACTACTTATCTTTTTCACAAAAGATATTTCACGAAACACATGTAACGGTTTTAATGTTCACAGTTTTGGAGCCAAAAAGCATCCCGTAAGAGCTCGCTCACTCTGAAAATCAAACAAAACAAAACAAAACAAAAACAAAAAATAAAGATCTTTGTTTTCTCCCATCTTAGTGACTCCGGGGAGAGTGAAATCTTTTTTTTTTCCTCTCGCAACTGCACGACGGTTGTTTTGCCACAGCGGGACGCCTCTGCGGAACTTTCCCTGGTTATGATGAGTTAGCGCTGGTTTGGGTTTGTTATGCTGCAACAGACGGCAGGAGGAGGAGGAGGAGGAGGAAGCTGCTACAGCACAGTTATCTGGTCTCCCTCCATGTGGTTCAGGATAGTCTAAAAAATGGATGAGTACTTAGCAGTGGAAAAACACTGTGCGTTGTGAACGGCACACACGGTTTGATGGAGGCAGCTTGTGAGTCCTACATCTACCTTCAGTCTTCCAGCTCTGTTTTGCTGAGCCACGGTGGAAAAACTGACGGTGCCTTCAGACTGCCTGAAGCCAAAAAAAAAACGGCCTGGTATATTTTTGTAATAATGAGTGGGTGCACGCCAACGCCCTGCCCTTTGCTCCTGCTGGGCTTACTCATACTGTCTACTGAAGATTCTAATGGGAAACATGAACAAATACAGGGGAAAAGTAGCAGTTCTGTTAGTAGAAATAGAGTCTAGGCCGAGGGGCTCTCCTGTCTTGAAACAGAGAAAAGAAAAGCACGAAGCAGTCCAGTCTATGTCAACATCAGCCATTAGAGACGAGTGATTAGCCGTGCAGCCCAGATGTGTCACTTAATCAAATGATCCGGTCTCCTTTAGGTCTCAAATCTGCAGCAAGCCCCTCCATTTTACATTACCACGCTGCTGGGATACAGTAGCGATCCAGAAGCTGGCATTTTACATCAATAAAACATGAAAGAAAATAAATCATGCCCCTAGTATCTAACACTAGTAACTAACACTGATTTTAGTATTTTTCTAAATTGGCTCTACCTGTTCGTTGGGGTAGTAGACAAACTAACTGAGACTTTCTCTGATGAGTAATGAGGATGGGGGGGTAGGCCAGAGGAATGCCAGTCATATGGGATCCATTTGGCACTTCCTGCACTACAAGCCTGATTCCCCCCCCTCACACACACACACACACACACATTCAGGGAGCTTTCTGGCCCTTGTTTGGATAAAGTTGTAACCGCCCTTAAAGCGGAGGGAGAGAGCGCTGCGAACGTGTCAAGCGGCATCAGAGCTAACGTGCGTGTACGGCGCTACGGGCCTTTGGAACAGGAAGGTTGCGAGAGGCTGAGGGTTTCTTCTCCCGCATGAAGAACGAACACAGAGTCCACTCGGCCTGGCCGCAGGTGCTGTTTTCCATCGAGCTGGCCCCGACAAAGGATGACTGATGTCTCTGTACGTCTGTTTTTTCTCCCACAAGGAGGTGTGTGCGTGTGTGTGTGTGTGTGTGTGTGAGGAGAGGAGGGGGGTCGGCTCGTTGCTATGCTGGAGAGCCTCAGCCTCAGTGAAACTTATATGATATTGACAACACAGAACAGTGGAACAGAAGTACACTGTGTGCTGTACATAGGTATATTTCTGTTACAGCACTTTTGTCCTGTCTTCTTTAAATACAATCACTAAAAAGAATATTGTAGAAAATGACTTATCTGATTTAAGACCTAAAACATAACTCTCATTCCCAGCCAGTTAAATATAGCTAGGAGACGTTTAGTTTAGCCTATTAAGAAATGTGCCTGCAGCTAGCTTTATTCTGGTAAAATAAGAAAGAACTTGCTTATCCTTTAGCATTAGAACAACCAGGGCCGCAGCTCCAATTACTTTTGCAACTTAGCTGAAAAGTAACTTTAGCAGCATTGAAAAACATTGGGGGAGGGTTTTCTTATAAGTAGAGGTGCTAACAAAAGGTATTAGCAATAACACAGACCAGGACAAAAAAATAAAAAATAAAATAACATAAAACAGAAGAAACTGAATCTCCACTTGTTTCTGTACAAGCTAGCGTTAGCACTTCAGCTCGGCTAGCCGCTACAGGAAGTAGCAGCTAGCTACTCTGAAACTCACTCCTTTCAAATTTATTTATCTTATTTATTTTTAAACTCAAATCTGGGAATGACGTCAGGCCCCGACTTATATCCGCGTTCCAGTTCCACGTTGGGAAACCCACGCTCAGTGGCCAGGCTAGCTACCATCAGAAATACATGTTAAAAACAATGGTTTATTAAACACCCACATTCTCTGTACATTCAAAGAAAACATTTATCACTGAAACTATCATAACTTTTCTTTCTTTTGTGAGTCAGCCATGTTGGATTTTGAGCTCGGGGCTGGTCAAGCACCAGTTTAAAACTCCGATCAGCCATTGCGTTAAAATGAATGGAAATTCTTTCTGACACATGTATTAATTTTTGGCATATAATTATTGTAAAGTGGGTTATATAGTTTTAGTTTGTAGCCTCCATTAGAGTCAGTGATATTCTGCCAGTGTGTAACATAAGGCCAAGGTTATGAAAGATTAAAAAGTGATATATTCTTATTGACATATGTATTGAAAGTGCTGCCGTTACTCAATATGTGGAACTTAGCTGCTGCATTTACCCACAGACCTCCTGAGTAATGTGGTGTTTCCACACGCCTTTACGTATTTTTTTAGCTCACTGTTGAATTTTATGTAGCTTGTCTCCAGCTAGCTCTTGGCTAATTTACCATATATAAAAAACAGACCTGCGTGTGGCATTTATGTTCTCACTTTGGGCAAGAAACCAAAAAAGAATAGGTTTATAGACTCTTTTTAAAGACCAAAGTTCCTGTGTAAAGGAGCGTTGCTCTAAACTGTTTATTACAAACTTGGTTCTTTTTTTATGACCTGTTTGCATTACTCACTTGTATAATGGCTATAACGTCCTCTGTTTATAAAGATCGGGGTAGTGAACAGTTTTAATGATTTTGATTTAGCTCTAAAGGATAAGTGTGTGCTGTATGGAATGCGTCATTTTGAGCTAAAAGGTTTTGGGGTTTTTTCCTGGAATTAGACAACATCACGTTTATGGTAAGTGATCACAGTAGCAGGACGGGAAGGATATGTTAATTTTCATTCTAACACAAATCCGCTTCCTGAAAGATTCCTACATTTACTATAGTGCAGCAGCATCTATTTGTTCCTTCCTGTCTGGTAAGCGCCCACATGCTTCAGTTCACAACAAAGGCTTTCTGCTAATAAATGTGTGCTCTCCAAGGGAGGATTCCTCCACAGCTCCAAAAGACAATGTTTTTGCAGTCTGACTAATAAATGTTTTTATAGCCTGAGCAATAATCCAAATGACTGATGCGGCTGTAATTGCTCCCATTATTAGGGAAATGACGTTGGCACGGCTAATTCACACTGATTAGGCAAATAGATTGTTGAAGAACTCGAGATGGAAGCTGCAGTGCAGATGTTTTCAGACACGTTAATGCCGTTAACCCCTTTGTGGTGTTATTTATTTTACGTCTTTGGGAACAACGGTTTCCTTTGGACTTTCCATTGCGAGGTAGTTTGGAGGCATAGATCTAGAGAAAAATAGAAGGAAACGGTCCAAAAAAGCTGCTTTTAGTATTCGAATGTGCACTAAGTTGGAAAAGTAAGTAAGTAAGCTGGTCACCGTCCACCCTCCCGACTGATTGGGATGATTGGTACTAGGCAGACAGGAAACCAGCAGGCCAGCTGCCTTTGTGAACAACTACTTCCACAGAGAAAGTGATTTTACTCAGAGACGCTTAGCTATCCATCATGACCTTGTTGGTAGCCTGCCGAGAGATGCCATTCCTCCTTAAATGTCACATGACAGCCTGCTTGTAGTTTGCCCAAAGATCCCTCATTGTCTCTTGGACCACGAGTAGCAACATCCTTTTTTATGTTCCAGCAATGACTCCACCCCCATTCCTCCAAGGTTCTGAGTTAAAGAAACCAGGCAGCTTGCATTACATCTATACCCCCTCCATAATCAGACATGATGATGGCAGCATTCTTCTTCAACTTTTGACAGGAAGACTGATCAGGGTGGAAGTGAAGAGAAGGTACACGAAGGGCACAAGAGCTCCGACAGTTAGGAAGGTTTACTACGTCACTAGATGGGGATTTAAAGTATACAAATAACGCTGATTGATAAGGTTTAAGTTAGCCAACAACAGTCTAAAATGTCTTTACTCTGACAATATCTTGAGGATCCAGCCTGATTTTAGCTTAAAGAATGGCAGAAGCCTCCAAACAAAAGGTTGGAGGATTCCAACAACGTTCTAAAGCAATAGTTCAGATCGTTTAAAGCGGGGTTCTGTGGAAAAGTCATGAACAACTAGAGAAATTGCATTTCCCACGAAAACGCAAATGCAAATTTGATGGTCCAAGTGCAAATACCAGCAGCGGCAGCTAGCTGTAACTTCTTGCAGCCTGAGGCAGAAACATCATGATGTTTTAGCCAAACTAACCATGTAATGTGAAAATCAGAAAACTGTGTTCAGGTGAATTTCTGTAACACTTTTGAGATTGGACTTGTTTTAAGCCTGACAGCCGTTCTCTTGGGTTTTGTACCTGCCTGGACTAACTGTGAGCTTGTAGAACCAAAACTCTATTCCTCCAATCTGAGGTACTTCTAAAAGCTATCTACGACAGGTAAGGATGTCAGTTCTTCGTGATCGCAGCCTTCCCTCAATGCCCCACTTTCAAAGATCTGAACCGTCTTTCTAAGGCTGTCATTAAGTCCAAAAGGTGTTTTAACCAAGTACTAAATGAGGAGTCCCGAGAACTCCTGGGGTAATCAGCCTTTTATTTGTACATTCCCCAATCCATTTTAGCCTTCGCCACTGTGAAGCTCGACAGAAACGAAATGACGCCGTGTCCTGGTGTGTCCGAAGCGCTCGGGTCTGATCCGGACCGCCTTCTCTGTCTCCTGCAGGTGAAACTCGGGCAGGTGGTCTACATCCACGACAGCTCCGAGACCACAGAGGACAGCTTTACTCTCGCCGCCTCAGCCTATGAGCTCGAACGCCGCAGTGAGCCTGTCGCCATCTCCGTTACAATCCTACCGGTGAACGACGAGCCGCCGACGCTGACGAGCAACACAGGCCTGGAGGTAAAGGCTTCTCTCTTTGACAGCGCATTTGCTTTTTACCACAAAATGCAGGGGTGGGTAATCCTGGTCCTCAAGGGCCACCATCCTGCATTTTGTACTTGTTCCTCGGCTCCAACATACCTGATATGAATCAATGGGTGATTAACAGGCTTCTGCAGAACAGGAAGAGGTGATTTAACCACTGAATCAGGCGTGTTGGAGCAGGGAAAAAAGTAACACATGCAGGATGGTGGCCCTTGAGGATCAGGATTGGATACCCCTGACCTAAGGTCTCCCTCTGAGGTGGACATCCCGAAGTACAGAAAACGTGCAGTATTATACAGCGTTTCAAAAACACTGAAATGAGAGTCGTATTGCAGTTTTCCTTGCTGGGGGGGGGGGGTTGCTTCTTGGCTGTGATGTGGTGGAAATAAACCCGACTTGTGAATGGTCGATTGGCAGGATATTTGTGTTCCCACTTGTTCTGATCTTCTACCCAAAACCATAACAAGAGAGCAACAAATGAATGGTTTTATGAAAAAAAAAATGATGGGATTCTGATCTGTTCAAAGCAAGTCATTTGTGGCTTGAATGTGGCTTTAGTCTTGATTTAATGATTTCTTTTTCTTTCTTTTTTTTTAAACAGCAAACACATTTTGTCTAAATGAAAACACTGATCGTGTCTTGATGGAATCAGTCTAAACTCCGGTGAAATGTAAAACAAATGCGTTTGACAATGCACGAACTCCGAGTGAACTCCTGCCGATAACTCGCAGGTCATGAATCCTGGATGAAATTAAACTCCCCGCGTGCCAGCGGGGCAAATAAACACAGAATGTTTTTTTTTTTAGGCGGCAAATTAAACAGACGTTGGCGGGGTTTGTTTTTCAAAGCGCCACAACAGAGTGAACGTGCGTTTCCTCGACTGTTTGGAGAGGGAATTCAATTTACGAAAGCTGTCTAAGTGCTTACATCAAGCTATGAGCCTGCAGTTTCATGTATGTTGTATCTTTAGGCTTTTTAATGGGGTTCCAGATTTGCTGCTTCTAATGGAGCTTCACAAAAACTCAACTTCTACAAAGTTTTTTGCATTTTCACTGGGTATTTTTTTTCATTCATAAAAAAAAAAAAAGAGGTAACAACTCTGTGCCTGAGGTTGATTTATGGGACTGCGTCCCATGTAAAAGCGTCCCTCGTGTTCCACCGCTCCTCGTGTCTGTTAACGTTGCGGCCAATTATTTGGCGACCGTTCCGACTGATTTACGTCAGTCGTGAAAGAGAGGAGGGTTTTTTTTTTCTTTTCTCGAAGCCTCGGCTGGGAGAGTCGTCAGGCCGGCGGTAATCAGCTCGCAGAACTGGAAACCAACTGTGTCATTCAGCCCTCCCTGCTCTCCCTGCGGCTCCCCGTCTCCCTGGCAACCCGTATTTTTGGAAAAAACCAAGATGGTCGGCGGGGGCCGCGGGTTTCTGGCAAGTGGAGGGCGGCATCCGATCCCCGCCGCTCCTCTGCTGCGGCTGTGGAGTGGAACGGAATAATATATGGACGTGTAACCCGCACGGAGCCAGCGCTGGCTCAGCGGCAACACGGGCTGATTTAAGGCAGGAAGCGTGTATGTGTGTGGGTGTGTGTGTGTGTGTGTGTGTGTGTGTGTGTGGGTGTGTGTGTGTGTGTGTGTGTGTGTGTGTGTGGGTGTGTGTGTGTGTGTGTGTGTGTGTGTGTGGTGACCTCTGTAGCCGATGATCAGACATGATGGCTTACATGGTCATGATCAGACTCCAGGCTCGTCTATCAATCTATCTTAGATTGTTTGAATCCCGACCCTTCTCGTAGACGTGCAGCACGTTTCTTTCAGCTCTTGTCAAAGCAGCAGAAGTTTTATGTAACGCCGTGGCTGATGAGAGCTGAAATCAGACTGGAAACCCCACCGCTGTTGCCGTCCTGATCTGCATTTTCCTCCGTTCCGTCCAGCCGTACCTCCCAGCACACACCGCTGGATCTTACCCCTAATCTGGCCACGGCTTTGGGAGTTTTTTGTCCCACAGCGTCATACCCTCAAGGACTCACACAGTTAAGAAATAATTGTGTCCTGTTGAGTTCCCTGCAAACTACACCGTCTGCCCGTAGCAGCTACTTCATTACTAACCCCGAAATGAAATATCAGCCTTTGTGTTCAGTCAAATCGAATTTTGCGATCCATCCCCTTAGTTGCTAAACGCATTGATTGTTATATAAATCATCAGTTTAGAATACCTGCCCCGGTTTGAGTGCCGTATCCCAGGTGGAGAGTGGGCCAACGTGGCCATCTAGTGTGAAAGACCGGGAAGTGCACTGGAGGAACGTCTGAGCCGGTGAGAAGCAGATTGGTGATGCTTGCTGTGTCCGTTTTGTCAGAAACGCGCACACGGTCCGTGTTGCTGAGAGTTTCTGTACTTCCCACAGGTGACTCAACTCATTGTCAGACGTAGAGGAAATGGGAACGTGTGTTTTTTGGCGTACATTTATAAAACTGTTAGGAGTTTTTTGTCTTGTGTTTATCTTCAGTGTGTGATTCTCTGACGTGTACGGTGGTCGCTTTGAATAAATAGTAATTTGTTTCAGTTTTGGTTCCTGAGCACATACAGCTAAAATATACGTAATCGTATATATTTTCACCTTCAGGACTTTCAGCTGCCTGAGGGTTTTCATTCACCTTGGAAAAGATGCTTTTTCCTTCATGTACTCAAGGTAGATTCAAGTTTTTTTTAGTTTTTTTTTAAATTAAGTTTAAGATTTAGTGTACTGCAACTCATTCAGAAAACTTAATATTTTCTTGCCACTCTCCTTGCTGCACCAACACAGATAACCATGTGACTTCATAGGGTCCATCATAGTTTCACCCCCCCCCCAAAAAAAAAAAAACACATCTCTCATCCTCTCACCTTCCACCTGGTCGAGGCAGATGGCCGCCCATCCTGAGCCTGGTCCTGCTGGAGGTTTCTTCCTCTTACCAGGGAGTCATTCCTCCCCGCTGTTGCCCTGTGGGTGCTCGGAAAGAATCGAAGGGAAGATTTGACGACAACTTTTTTTGGTCAAACTGAACATTTTCTAACATCCTACACCTGTATTGTATTTAGTGTATTTGACTCTGGCTCTGCTTTGAACAGATATAAATTGGACCCGTTACTTTTTCTAACCGAATTAAACAGCGTCACTTGAGGTGATTGTAGATTATCAGAGAGTGTTTGTGCTCAAACAGGCTTGCGTGGTGATCGCTAACTTGAGACGTTCTAAGAAACCTGTGTTTATCATCTCAAATTATTACTAATATTAGCTGTTGCATTTTTACCAGGAGCTTGTCCTTCGACCCAGAGCAGCACTGGCCATGAACGTGGTGTCAGAATAACAGCGGTTGGGTTTCGCTGAGATTATTTTTGTGCCTCTTCTGAAAGCCTGTCCAGGTGGATGGTATTATTATCAGCAGAGCCATCTCTGCATGCCTGGACTTATAAGAACCTCTCTCTCCTTTCTGGAGGTTCCTGTGAGGAGAGGGATAAGGCAGAGGAGTGCTTCGGGACGCCGTCTCAAAGATGGTGGGTGTTCTGTTCCAAGGCAAACAGATCCACTTCCACCCCTTTCTAACAAACTCCAGATTTGGCTCGGATTGTTTGGGTTAGTCTCCTTTCACCCACCATCTCTGTGGCCTTGGAGGAAAAAAAAAATCAAAATCAAATTACTAGGTCTGAGAGGCAAACAGCCCCGAGGAGATGGAGATTCTCCAAAGCTCGGTATCGCAGGATCTCTGCAGACTTTTTTTAACAGCAGGGTGGATACAATTTTACACTTTGTTTGTTGGCGTGGGCTGATAAGATGCAGCTGTCAGCTTGGGCCTGAAATACTCGCACACGTATTCCTCGCTCATCCCGGCAGGTTACGGAGGAGTCGGACGCGAGAAAGGGTATTATTGTCAGAGGCCGCGCTTTTAAACGCCGCTCAATCACCAGACTCGGCTGCGATCTGGAAACAGTTTGAAATCAATCTCGCGAGCAACCCGACTGGGTGAAATCACAAGATGAGCTACGTGTTTCGGGGAAATTTCATCTCGGCTCTTTAAACACAGCCAGAAGCCCTGCTGTCCCCCCCCAGAAACACAGCCTAACTCCCCTCTGTGTCGATGATCCGGAGATCACGCTCAAATTAGCCACTGATATCCTACCAGCGCCTCTGCCGCCCCAGCAGCCACTTAAAAACACTGCATCCAGAGTGAGAGCAGCTTAAATTGACTTTTTAAAAACAACTAAAGGTGCTTATTTCTTTATCTGCGGACCTGGAAAGACCACACTGCAGGATTGGAAGGTATCAGGAATGTCTCTGTAGATTTATCGATCCCATCACTACAAAAACAGTGAACTTTGGTCCAGAAAATGATGACTTTTGTGGCGTTATTTGTAGACATCACGCCTTTCGTGGCCAAGGATCAGTCGCAAAATGTACCCCTAAACCGTAACACGGTACCAGAGGAATGATTTACAAGGAAATCTACCTGACCAAGTCAATCCGTATCAGATAACAAAGTTTAGGCAGAGACAGGTGACCACTGGTCTGGATTTGGGGTCCTTTTTCACCCAGTGGCTGGCTGGAGTCCTGTTTGGGTTTCAGGAGGACTGTTTGCATGTGAACTACTAGTTTTGGGTGTCACCAGCAGCTGGTTGATTCACTGTTCAAAGGTGCTTCTGATAAGACTGAGTTTGCTTACAGCTCCTCAAACTAAAGAATCTTTAATCTTTTGAATAAAAGATTAAACGTTTCAACAAAGAAGCACCCGTCGAGAGGATTGAGCCTTGTTAGATTTATCTACCTGGATATTTGAGAATGCATCAGGACATTACAAGAAATAGCACTCACTACCACATAGCAGCTCTAATGACACTTAAACATCTTTACTACCAGATGTGGTAAATGCTGGTTAAAACCCTTTAATAGCAGCTGAGCTGAATGTGTCTCAGGTGGACTTCTGGCCTTTTTAGTTTTGGTCCCATTGATGGATGTGCATAAGGATTGTGTGAATCAAGTATTTAGATGCTGTTGAAGCAACAATCGTGTTGTTTTTCAGAGAGGTTTACAAGGATGACAGAGCATTAATTGTAATATATCCAAATTTTAATATACCCACCTATTCACAAACCTGGTTTGTTGCTGGTGGTGGAGGATATGGACCCAGAATGCAGAACAAAACAGGGAGCTCAAAGAATGAACTAATTTATGAAATAGCTAAAACAAAAGTCAAAACAAACAAACAACAAAATGTACTGAAGATCACAAGGCGATATGAGGACATTACCTGAATGTGGCAGACAACAAAACAATGACCCAGCAACAATGGAAAGCTAAAAAAACAGAATATATAGGCTGGGACTGATAAGGAATTGGACACAGGTGAGTGATTGTAAACCTGGAACAGGTGAGGATGGGCGTTGCAGGCTGAAAATGAATAATACTGACTGAGGGAGAAGGTGGCAGATAACACAGGGAGTGAAACAAGACATAGGGGGGACCAAAAACTGAAGATAAGAATGAAAAACAGATAACTTAGAAACAAAGACAAGCCATGACGGAGCTCATAAACAGAACATAATGAAAAACCCTATTACCAAAAAAAAAAAACTCAAAAATCTCAAACCCTAACAAAAAAAGGTTGTCCTGAGCTGCTGTTTCAAAGAGTTTATTCCGGTAGTTTTCCAGACATACTGAATGCAACTCCGAAAAATGGTTCCACTCTCTGTAACTAAAGCTTAGTCCGCTGAAAACCATGTGGAAGCTCGAGTCACCTGACCGACCCACGTTAGGCTGGCTTAGTGTGTAGGTCCATAAATATGGCCGTAAGTTTAACGTTTGACCTGTTTCAGTCACTTCGGCTGTTTCCACAGAGGTAAACAAACCCACGTGGCAGTTACGTATTCTTCCTACACATATTTAATTTACAGACACCTTAACCAACGATATGATGGTCGATGTTGTTCAGGTTTTGTTTCTGACTTTATAAAAAAAAAATTTAAATTTCAGGTCTTCATGATTTTAAGTCTTAGTTTTTCATTTCCTAAATACAACGGTCTTCTAATCATTGTAAAAAAAAAAAGAAAAACAGAAAAACCAGCAGGTTTTATTTGTCTTTTGTTTCTACTTTGCCCCCCTCAGCTTACACAAATTCTGATTACCATTATAAGCTGATCAGTTCTGCCAGCGCGCAGTAAACAAACATTTACATTTTCAGCCTTTATTTTTTTATTTTATTTTTTTTCCTCCGTGAACAACAGCAGGACTGTTGATTTCACTTCCACTCAAACTCCACTTGTCTTTGAACTCGTCCTCAGTTATAAAAGTTGTCATTAGAGAGGAACAAAGACGCAATCTCACAGTCAAAAAAAAAAGAAAAAGAAAAAGCGTGGCGTCTGTAATGATGGATTACAGCTTTGAACTGTGGCTGCAGCGTGTCGTCGTGATGGAGCTTTGATGGAGTGTGAAACCGAACAGGATGTTTCACGCAGTGGACTGTAAGGCAGCTAAATTATACACTTCACATTGCATTTGTTACAACCGAGTCTGAAAGGCTGTATCGGAGGCGGCACAAAGGATCCCAAAAGACAACATTTTGCTGGCTTTCACTAAAGCTCCAGACTGTACAGATTAAAGTTGCCTGGAAAATGTCTTCGGTCAGGATTTAAAGACCCAAACCGTTCTGTAAATTTTTACCGTATGGGCGATACATTAGGTGCCTATTGGAGCTACTGGCTTAAAATCGTCAACCGGTTCTCGTTGTTTAGAACTGAAGCCGGCACAACCCGGTTTACGGAACCTGCCATCTTTCAGTCACTCAGAATGGACCCCTTAAAAGTCCCGCCTGTCCTCAAGAAGTAGAAAAGCTTAGATTTAAGCACCAGCAAGGTGTTAACTACATGAATGAACAACAGTCAACATCTGAATGTAATTATCTGAGGTGAGGGAGGGATTATGTTGGGTTTTTTTTAAAAGGTTAAAGTCCCAGTCGTTTACATGGGACTTAAAAGTTGTGCTGGGACCACCTCATGGGGGGAGTGCTGTTCCTCTTCCGGCTTCAAACATTTTATAAATCAATGCAGAATTTAACACACGTCCTTGCATAAAATGTGGTAAAAGCCAACAGCAGGTCGTAGCGCAGTCATGTACTTACTGTAGCCTTAAACTAGAGTCCTGAACGGTTTGATTTTGTTAAGGTGGAGCAAGGCGAACCCGATGCGCAGACTCATAACGATGCAAAAGAAAACTAATTTATGAACAAAAGAAAACAAAAGGCTGCAAAGCAAAGTCACAAAAACTTACAACGGATGCGAGGAGAGAAAACACGGGCTGCGTGGACGTGGCGTCCTATCATCTTCTCAATTCAGAGATGAACTGAGGTGGAATCAGGAACCGTAGACCGTAGACCTCCTGAAAAGACTAAACACCACGTAGATGTGGGACAGGGTCAGCCGTCCTCAATGCTAAGGTGAGCATTTAGCACAAAGAGTCACCATTTCCAGGTGTTTGAATTGTCAACTCGTTCACTATAATAGTGAGTCAGCCATTTTGTAGTGGTGTTCAAACGTCTAACTGAAGTTTTTCATTCGCTATATGGTGCCCTAGAAAGCCACGTGATATGATAACGCTGGTGAACAGAAGATGGACAGAACATTGCTGAAAATAGACCGTAATTCGTTGCAACCTGAGCTAACAGAACATGCTAAAGCTAATGTCCGCAACTCCTATTACCAGTGCTTTCTGTAGTGCTGGTTGGTTTGTTATCATGATGACTTAAACACTAATGAAAGGACTGGATAAATTTTTCAGGAAATGAGGTTGTCACAAAATCAAGTGATTAAATGTTGGCAGTGATCCGGAGCCTAGATTTTCTTTTTAATGACCCCTATGGTCTTCATGGAGGTTGGCGCTCTCCGGGTCCTTCAAGTTTTAATTTTTTGGACTCACTGAAAACAGCTAACCACAAAAGTGCCATGTCTCCTCTGTCTTAGTTGCAATCCTTCAGAAAATATTAAACAAACGTGTACTAAAACCCCGTTTAACAACAGCCGTTGTTCGGTCCGCACCGCATCAAAAACAACAAAAAAACGAGCCGCGTTTTAACCGGTCTGTTGTTCTTTGCAGACATATTTAATGGTTCTGATATGTAGTTACAGCTGCAACCTGGTAATCGCAGATGTGCTTAAATAAATCACTCTTATGGTGACAGGTCCAGTTTATATATATGCTGTGTGTCACCTCAGATTAAGGCATGCTTTTGTGTATTCTCTCAGCATTAATTTAGGTGACACCTGACTGGATAGTTGGCAAAAAAAGTAGTATCCCAAAAACACAAATACACTGGACTATCCCTGTCAGCCATTTAGTCTGCTATACAGTGAGTTAGTGAACAATTAACCATTTCAAACAGCTATATTCTGACGGTCAGCCTTTACAGTCATAATCAAATAATATTTAATAATCAGATAACAGTGGGGGTTTTGAGGCAGTTGCAGTTCTTATCTGAATCTTGAGTGTTCATCCGTAGCACACTGAATTACCTCTTTTGGTGTTTGGCTTTCAAACAGGTTCTTTCAGCCCTTCAAAGTCTTTAATATGCCGTGCCTGAAGCGTTTTCAAGTTCCCCTGAAAGACTGGGTACACAAACACAAATACTACCAACAGAAAAGCTCAAATCAAGGCAGGAATAGCAGTGTCACTTAAACATCAAACAGAGTTGGGTTCTTTTTAGAAAAAACAGCGAGTATTCATCTGTATAAAGAAGTCTCTCGGAGAAGCAGTAGAAGCTTTGTTTTCTCTTGTGGCGATGCACCCATCGGACTTGAAGACTGGTAATTTTGACTTGTTGGTTTTCCAACCTAAAGGCCGCTCCGTCTTTGCGTCGTTTCCTGTAGCTGTAGACTCGCAGGCACAACCTGCAAACTCATTTCGCTTTCAGAGCGGGAGTTGGCAAAGCAGTAAACATGAAGAAACTGTAAAAAAAAAAAAAAAGGGTCGCAGCGGCACATCTGATACTTAAAGCAAACAAGTCTGCTTACCTAAAAACGGTTTGTTTCTCCTGAGCTTCAATGGCTGTGCAAAGGCTTTTTGAAATCCAGGAGGTTTCAGTTCTTGTGTGTTATTGTCCTGAATTAATCACCTTTTTTTGGAGGCCTAAATATACACTAAAACTCATTAGGTCTGGTAGTTTTATGTATGTAAGGTAATTCAAAAGCACATGGAGCCAAATGCCTACACAACACCCCCTACAAAATTCACAAAAACCGACTACTAGCGCCGACACCTATTGAATCTGGTGCACATACTGTAAGTATGTCATCAAGACCTATAAAAAAATAAAATAAAATAAAAAACTGAAACGAAGCAGCTCCTGCTCTCTGAGGTGTCCTCTGAGTGAATGAGTGAATGAGCGGGAGTTCTTACGTACAGCGATGAATCTGGACTGCCTAATGAAGGGCCCAAAACACCACGTCAACACCTGACAGGAAGTAGCTCCACCTCCCCCCCACCAAAAAAAACACAGATTTATCAGTACCACATGCTGCATTTACACGCGTCTTAGGGGTGCCCCGACGTGAACGTGTGTTCCGCCAGGACGCCGGAGTGACTAAACTCTCGGTGAGCAGCACTCGATGCACTGATATCTGAGACACAGGCCTCGTCTCCTCACCCCCCCTTCCTGCCGGAGGCTTCCTGCTCTTTTGCTAGAGTCAGGAGGAAGAGGAGGAGGAGGAGGAGGAGGTGGGGTGCCGAAGGATGAATGGCCCCACGGATCGATACGCAACTCTTTCTGCGGGAGGAGGAGGCGGCCTCGGCTCACTCTCCCCCGACTGATCCCAGCTATTTAAGGATGTCTTTCTCGGGATCTGGTCCATTTCTTTCAATTAATGCTCCTTTCAGCCTAGACGGCCATTAGAAGTCCATTAGAGGCCCTCTGCCCAGGGAGAGCCATTCAGCCTGCGCCGCTGTGCTCCATCTTCTGATAACAGGCACGTCTCGGCTGCTGCCGAGGCGTAATTAACCTTTTTAATTGTTCCTTTAGAGATGGGTGTGGGATGAGCTGCATCTTTTTCGTTTGCTTAATGTTCTCGTTTGTTTGTTTTCATTGCCTCCTGGTGTCCGTCTGCCTCCAGGCCTCTCGGCCTCCGTTATCTGTCTGTCGGCACACACGGACCTCTTGGGTAATCCGCCGTGCCGCTTCATCTCCATGTCCTCCCGTCTTTGATATTTCACCAGGTTCTGGCCGGCGAGGAGGCTGACATCACCTCCAGCATGCTGAGCACCGAGGACGCCGACACGCCCGCCGAGGAGCTGGTTTACCACGTCGAAACGCCAGCCAACGGGAGGGTGGCGTTAAGAGAGGAGCCCGAGGAGAGCATCCTGAACTTCACCCAGGCTCACATAAACAAGGGGGAGGTCATCTTTGTTCATAAGGGTGAGGAGGCTTTGGAGATCACAGGAGCTCGGTCAGACGTCCTCAGCTCCTTTTATTGTCTAATTAACGTTCTTTACATGTTGTCATGTTTGTCCTTACCCAAGTCAAGCACCCTTGCTCTTATTTGGCCCTTATTCTCCTGTGTCATCGCTATTTTCCAAGTCACAACTCACCCTCTATCGTAGCTTCGGGAAAAACCCAGGAGAAAAACATACATGCATCCAAATCTGCGGCTCAATCGGGAATAGTATGCTGTGACTTTTCATAGCGGTAGATAAAGTGCGGCTGTGTAGCTCAGTGGTAGAAATGTAATCCCAGATCAGGGAAAGTTGGACTTCCCATGACTGAACTGGTATTTTTGACGTCTTTAATGGGTTTGCTGACAATCGCAGTTTTAGGATTTTAGGAGATTTTTTTTTTTACCACTGATTGCTCAACTTCCAATGTGACGGCGCCACGTACTCGAACCTTCGAGGGGTCTGAACTTCCCAAAGGTTTTGCAAGCAAACTCTCCCTAAGTCCACAGGCTTTAAACTTTGCATACAGTTTATGCATTTGAATATAGGCAGCTTTGTCTCCCTTCACCCAGTGTGTCTCTCGCTGCTGTAGGACTTGTAGTTTGGCTCTCAAAACCCCCCAAGAGTGCAGAAAGGGGGCGCCCAAGCTCCCATTGACTTCCACTGTGTCTGAGCTCAGAACGTTCTCTTACAAACTGGACTTATTAACTCGTCAACTACATCCTGCTCTGCTTTTCTTTTTTTTTTGTCTGCCTTAATAAGTGTGCCGTCAGGGAGTGAGAGACCCGGGTGTGTGGTTACCATGGTGACCACAATGAGTTGCGGCCAGGAGCTATAACATTTCTTCTTCTTACATAGTTAATACATCAAAATGGAACTATTTTATCAGTTTATGTTTTGACAAAAGTAAATCTCAAGTTTCTCTTTATAGAAGGGAGTCGACAGATGTTGGAACTTGGAGAAATCTTCTAGTTGTTTTTATTAACTTGGCTTGTAAAATAATCATTAAATCCCAGACACTGATTACATCTGTGTCCCTGTGATGGACCTGCGACCTGTCCAGGGACCTGTCCCCCCCCCGCCTCTCACACAGTTACTGCTGGAGACACCAGCTCCACACGACCTGGATGGGAGAAACGGGAAAAAGAAAATGGATGAATGTTTACATCAAGTATACTGAGGCTGAGTTGTGAAAAGGACAAACTTCAACATGTATTTACTGTGGTATACGTCCATCCATCCATTTTCAGTCACTGTGCGAGAGACAGGGGACACACTGGACAGGTCGCAAGTCCATCACAGGGACACACAGAGACAAACAACCATTCACACCTAGGGACACTTTAAGAGTCACCAATGAACCCAACATGCATGTTTATGGTCTGTGGGAGGAAACCGGAGGAAACCCACTCATGGTGAGAACATGTAAACTCCACCCAGAACCAGAAAGACCTCAGGTCGGGAAGGGATCCTGTGATAAACACATTTCTTTAAACCATCCAAGCAAAATACAGCAGGTTTTTTTAACCACATTTATCTTTTATCACGAGTATCTGAAAGTCTAAGACAGAAAAACAACAGAAACTCTCCTCCTCCTCCAGGTGACGAGTCGGGTGGCTTCAGCTTCACCGTGACGGACGGAGAGCACACGTCGCCCCTCTACCGGTTTGCCGTCACAGCCAGGCCCCTCACAATCACCATGGTAACGAAGGAGGAGCTGGTGGTGTTTCCAGGTGAGGCGTCTCGTTTGAGCGGAGACAGTTCAGGGCGGGGGGAAGAATCGAGGCCGATGCAGATGGAGAGTAGGAAGGTGGTAGAGATGAGGTGCGGCGGTGGCGGATGTGGGAGGGATTTGCCGAGCGCAGCGTGGGCAGAGTGAATGAACAGGGCCGAAGTCAGAAACTTTGTGCCTGTCTGAAGTGAACTACAGTCCGTCCCCGGGTTTCCTTCTTTTAAAGAACAATCATTTCAGATTTGTTACCAGTACTGTCCATGTTAACACTGTAGGAAATGGATTTGAAATGGGGTAAAAGTTGCTCAACAGCACCCCTCTGTGGACACAAGTGGTGATTGCAGCACCATGGTCCTAAATTTCTCAAGATTCCCCGGAGTCAGCAGTTTTAAAGACATCATCATCATTATTAAATTATAGCTCACATCTGTGAACTACTGAAAGTAGCCTTTACTAGTTTTCATGTCAGGTTGTATGTGTTGGCTGAAATAAAGAAAAACAAAGAAGTTTCATTACCTAAATCAGGATGTCTTTATTTTATTTGTTACCTGTGGCCATTTTGACAGGTTCTACTCAGCGCTGACGAAGTTAAAAGCGTGCGTGTGTTTTCACAGGAACACGGCAGCCCATCACCAGCGCCAACCTCGGGGCTAAAACCAGCGAGGACGGGAACGAGATAAGCTTCCTGCTCGTCCGGCCGCCCCGCTTCGGAAGGCTCCTGGTAGCCAATGGCGAGAACCAGTACGAGGAGAGGACGCTGTTCTCGCAGTCCCAGGTAACTGCGGCGGCAAAATTAGTTCACACCTTTAAGGAGACATTTACACACAAGACGTGAAGTTAGGAGAACGTGGGTTGGACAGATAGATTGTCAGCATCCAGGCCTGGAACAGCCTGTCTTTCTAAAATATAGTAAAAACATACTAGTGTAAAAGTAAAACAAGGAAAAGCAACACAGTAATATGTTGGAGGGCCGAGACTGGAAGGAGCTGAATCTTCAGGGAAATCAGGATATGTGCCCTTTAATTCTGTATCCAGATTATTATTTAGACATGCAGCAGCAGTTAATCACATGAATTTGGGGATTAAAATAGCCACATTTTACATTTCTAGAATAAAAAGCAAAGTCAGAAAGTGTCAGTGTCACATAGTAGATTTACCATGCATCAATTATTTTGAAGGTAGCTTTTCTCCATATATTGACTAAATTCTCGCAAAATTGTAAGTTGTAGGGTTACTTACCTATGGAAGGATGTTCCAGATGCTTTTTTGTGTTCATTTGTGCAGATATAACACAGACACGACTCAGGGCTGCTGCTACAACAAGACGACTGATTCCCAGTTTGATAACGGTGGTGATTAGTCGTCAAGTCACACGATCACGTGACGAGCGCCCCGTCTCTGTTTTGTACTCTGTGGTTCGGACAGATTAGAGACCTGGGTCTCGCCTGTGTCAGATTGCGAACAGCAATGGCGAGGAAGTATCCAGAATGTGTCTGAACCCTCCTGACGTTTCCCGGTTGCAGGTTGCCTCGCTCTCGTGTCAACAATTCGCGCGACGGCGTCACTCTCAAAAATGGTCGCTGATTTGTCTTGGGCGCCTGGATCTCGCCTTGAACCCTGCTTGACAGAAAGCGAAACCCCGGGAGGGGAAACCAAAACTGCGACTGGCTGGAGTCAAAAAGGAGAACGGGGAGCGGTGGAGCGGTGGTCGGCGCCACGGCCTCGTAATCCCGAGGCTGCGGTTTGGGCCCAGGTTGCATCAACAGGGGCGTCTGACTTGAAACGATCGCCAAAATATCTGTGGTGACCCCTGCAGCAGGGAGCAGCTGAGGGAGATGAAAATGAGAACAAATTGCAATCAAACTGAGACAAAATTGAGACACTTCGTGACTAAATTGCTAAACGATCGAATGTCGTTTGTAGGAGCATTACACAAATATCTGCAACTGTAGGTCATTTAATCTTATTAGAAACCCAGCTGCTCTGTGAAGTGATCAAACAGCATCATGAAGACCAAGGAGCACAGCAGACATGTCAGAGATTAAGCTGCTGAGAAGTTTAAAGGAGGGTTAGAGCCCAAAACAAAAACCCCAAGCCCACCTAAACCTGACAGGGCAGGGTTTGGTTGTGTCGTGACGAAACTGCGGGAAAGTTTAAGAAAATCCGTACTATCTCAAGGCGCTGTACACACGCAGACGTGTCGTAAACCCCACCTCGGTGTGGCTCCGAGTGAAGGTTTGCATATTTACTTGTCATTTTTGTTGCAGCCCAATAAGACGCTGGTTCAATGTTGGATTTGGACAACTAAAATCATCACTTTTTATTGGAAATTTGTTTTTTGTTTTTTTCTTTCGGCACAGATCTTTTTTTTTTTAACTGAAAAATGCAGGACTTTTTTAACCCGAAGCCTTAAAATTTAAACAGAGACAGTTTCAAGTCCACGGGGAACAAACCTCCATCTGAAATCGAACACTCTCAGAGCACGTTCCCAATCCGAAGCTGGATACAGCGACCTCAGCCGGGAGTAATTCCCAGTTTTTACACGAGTCAGGCTTTCCGTAGAAGGGTGGATCTCCCATCTGTGTCCTAATAAGGAGAGCTGATTGGGCCTTGTGCGTTTATCCCTGTAGAAGGGGGGGGGGAGGGGGGGTTTGAGTTCAGGACGCGGTGACCTCAGAGAGGGAGCTGCGGCCATCATACTCCGGTTTCCCGGTTCTCATGAGCCAAACCCGCTGCTGCAGCTGTTCGAGCGCTCATTCCCCAAAACTTCAGAGGGAAGGAACGCAGTAAAAGTCATTTTTCCAAACGAAAATGCCAGCGTTTCAGCCGTACTCAGGGCAAAGTCGGTTACAGTGACTGAGCGGGGAGCGCTGCTGTAAACGTTTCAGTTTGTGTCCCCATTTCTGCGAAATGAACGACGACTTAAAGCAGCAAAGTGACCACAGAGCAGCACACAAAGGATAAGGGTTATTAAAAAGGGGTAATTTATTACACCGAGTGTAAATTATTTGGAATGGTTGATAATCTCAGGATGTGTGTCCCCCCCCCAATTCGCAGCTGGAGTCCGGCTCGGTCTTCTACGAGCACCAGCTGCCCGCCAAGCCTTTCTGGGTGGTGAGAGACACCATGGAGTTCGCTCTGTCGTCCCAGCCGGCGCCCGATGTCCGCCACGTCCTGCCCGTCACCGTCTCGTACTACGCCGCCCACAGCAACGTCTCCTCACAGCTGTGGAGGAACAGAGGTAAGTGATGACACACACAGAAAAAAATGAAAAAAAAAAAAAAAAACAATTTTTTTTTTGAAAAGCCACTCTTGTAAACGAGCACAAATGACGGGTTTGTCACTACTTCAACCCCATCTTCCTGCAGATGTTGGCAGAGATGAGGGTCTAATCTTTTAACAGAGGCCTCGAGCTGCAGCCCGGCTTTGTTTAAATCAGCACTGTCACAAGTTTTTTTTGTGCGTGTTGTTTGTGGGTTCTCTTCGGGTACTCCGGTTTCCTCCCACAGACCAAAAACATGCATGTTAGGTTTATTGGTAACTCTAAATTGTCCCTAGGTGTGAGTGAGAGCGTGAATGGTTATTTGTCTCTACATGTCCCTGGGATGGACTTGTGATCAGTCCAGGGTGTCCCCTGCCTCTCTAACAGAGATGGGAGATAGGCACCAGCTCCCCGCGAACCGGAAAGTAGAAGCAATGGATGGATTGATGTTTGTGTTGCCATAAATCTAAAGCTAGACTCAAACAAATAATGTGTTGCTTCAACTTCATTGGGAACTTCCTCTAAAGACACATGTCGACTACTATGATCAATATAGACTTATTACTATACGTTTTTTTTACCGTTACCAAATCGTAATTTAGTGTCTAAATTCTTAAAATTTTTGAGTGTGTGAGTGTCTAAAAGTAACTGAGTACAACTTGTTGTCTTGTGATCTGCCCTCAAAGCCCTTAAGTCAGCTCAATCAATTTAAAAAAAACTCTTCTTTGAAAATATTCCTCCCTGTCGACGTGCATGAATCAGCACTGACGGTAAAGTCTGAATAAACACTCATCAGTTGCCATGTCTGATCTGTCATTATGGGAGAGTAGCAGCTTGGTTTCCATTTCAAAACCCCTCCTCTGCCGTTTGCTGTAATTGGACAGGCCGCTGTTTTAAAGAAATTTATCACTTCTTCTTTCTGTTGCTGCCAACACAACACGAGCCTCCTTTCCATCTGTCTCTGCTAATCTGCCAGCAGCCAAACACTAAAGTGCTACACAGTTAACTATCAGCAGAAGACTGTTGTTACTGAATAATAAATGTTCTTTTATATATATATGAACCTTGATGTTATTGAAACAAACTTGTTTTGTTTTGTTTTTTTCTCAGTTCTGGAAATTGTGCAGGGCCAGAGCAAAACAATTGACAGTTCAGTTCTCGACGCCTCCAACCTCCTGGCGAGCGTGCCCGAAGCGAAGCGCGCCAACGTGGACGTGCTGTTCGAGATCAGGCGCTTCCCCAAACACGGCCGGCTCACCCTGAATGGCGAGGACCTGCCGCGGAGTGCCCCTACGTTCGCACAGCAGGATGTCAGTGCCGGAAAGCTGGACTACCTCCACGACGACTCCGGGGTCGCCTCGGACATCTTCTCGTTCAGGGCCCGGTTGAAGCCTGAGGGCGGCGGGACGTCTTCCCCCGCTGAGTCCGTCGTACTGGAGGAGGTCTTCCATATCTCAGTCAAACAGCGGGGTTCCCACCCTCCCGAGGTCGTCACAACAGATATGCTCCTGGAGGTTCTCCAAGGCTCCACGACTGTCCTGACTCAGAATCATCTCAACACTCATGACGAAGACAGCCCACCGGATGAGGTGCACTTCGAGTTGACCAAGGCACCTGGCAATGGGAAACTGGTCGACCCCATCACGCTGGAACCCATCTCCGAGTTCACTCAGGAGATGGTCAATCGCGGGCAGGTGGGCTTCAACAGCGACGGCAGCCTTAAAGAGAGCTTTTTGGAGTTCGTAGTGTCAGATGGCGAGCACCAAACGGAGCCATTCACGCTCCACATCGGCGTCCTAGCTCGGAAGCTGATTCTCAACAAAGTCGCCGAGATCAAGGTTAGGCAGGGCGACGATCAGACTCTGCTGACGGAGGAGATGTTGAAGGCTACAACGGGGGGGCCGGTTGAGGAGGACATCCTGTACAAAATCACGAGCGCTCCAGAGTTCGCGGCCATCATGGTGGACCGGCAGCCCACGTCTGCCTTCACCCAGAAACAGATCAAGGAAGGCAGAGTCAGCGTTCGCTTTGTCAGGTCCACGTCCCCCCGAGACAGCATTTCATTCACAGCCCGCAGCCGCGCCGCTAATGTCTCCTCCGTCCTCAACGTCACTGTGCAGCCTTTGGCCAGGATCGCTCAGGGTCCCCTGCTGCCTTGGGGCACGCTCGTCCAGCTGGACAGAAAGCTTCTAGACGCAACGCCACTGGCCAACAAGACCAAAGCGTCCGCGTGGTTCAGAGTCATCCGGCGGCCAAAGGGGGCTCGTTTTGTGACGTCCGGGAGTCCCGGTGCAGGTCAGCCGGTGGACTTGTTCAGCCAGAAGGATCTGGATGAAGGCCGCATGGCGATGGAGATCTTAGATGTTGCCGCTGGGTCACGAGGGGGCGGCAATCAGGATGAGGCCCTCTTTCTGCTCGAAGCGCACGGGGTCCCTCCTGCAGAGTGCGTGCTTTCCTTCAAGACGGGCCCTTACAACGCCTCTGGGGTTTACCCCGCCACTTTACTGAGGACTCCCTACAATAAGGGGCAGGATCCAGGGACTTCAACAGACTGGCCCGTCAAAAACATCCTCACCACTGCCTCTCCGGGCTCCAGCTCCCACGGGAACCCACACGTGTCCCGCCGCAGCAACTTCTGGTCCATTTTCATCCCCGTCCTGATTGTCCTGTGTCTCCTGCTCGTGGCAGCCGTCCTGGCCTACTACCTGATCCGTAAAAACAAGACGGGCAAGCACGACGTCCAGACGGCGGCGGCGTCCAAGCCCAAAAACGGCGAGGTGGCCGCGACGGAGACCTTTCGCAAGACCGACCCGGCCAACAACATCCCCCTGACCAGCGTGGACTCCAAGGACGCAGACCCGGAGTTGCTGCAGCACTGTCGGACAACGAACCCGGCCTTGAAAAAGAACCAGTACTGGGTTTGAGGCACTTTTTTTTAGACGAAGCAAAACAGGAAGGTAGCATCCTCATGTGTTCGGAAGCCCTCCTCGTATCATTCCCATCAATATTAAGGACCTCTGGCCACAGCAGGTCAAGCGAAACGCATCGCTGACGCCATCTCAGTAGGACTGTGGACTTATTCTCAGGCAGGAAAACACTGAACACTTATTGGCAAAGAAAGAAGCCCTATCTCGCCTTGGGAGGCCGTGGCTATTTATTTCAAATTTATCATTCCTCTTTGTCAAAGGGCACAAAACGAAGACATGAACATTGTAAATGTTTGCAAAAAAAATGGATTTTTTTTTTATGTGCTCTGTCCTTGTATTCAGTATGGTATTATAGACAAACATTAATCACTTGAGCTTTTAGGAAAATTTAGAATATATATTTTTTTGAGTATTTCAGTTTTTGGCTCATTGGGAAATCGGATAAAAAAAAACGTAATAAACGTAGAGAATGTGTAATCAAGACAAGGACTGAGCACCTCCTGACGGTTTCTCTTTGTTTCTGATGTTCTAAAGGTGCCTTTGTATGTCACGTCTCAGGTATGGGGTTTAAACATGATCACTGGTGCTCAAGCTGACAGAGGAACAGAGAAAACGTCTACATCTATATGGACATCTCACTGCATCGTGATGCAGCTTTTAAGTATTAAACTACAGGTTTCTGTTCCATTAATCTTAGGCCCCCTTCACACCAGATGATGACCCCCGCTACGCCGGGCGTCCATGACATTAATGAGCCAAGCAGGTTTTTCCCCCGCAGCACCATCCGACAACATCCCCTACCGTATATCCTTGACATCGTACCGTACTCTGGGTCTCAGACCGCATCGCGTTGCCGTGCTGACACAACGCTGCAGTCACAGGTATCCTGTCTCTGCCGGGCTGTTTCCATCCCCTCTCCGTCACCATAGCTTTCAGGTTCAGCCTCGAGGCGGAGGAGGAAACACCAAGAATACAACTGAAGGAGTTTTCTGTGCAGAGCCTTCACCATGCCCCCCGTTCTTTCTTCCGCCTCCAGCAGACCATGGTGAGAGTGGAGTGCTTCTTGCTTTGTGTCCAAACACACACACACACACACACACACACACACACACACACACTGTTTTTCCTTCTTCCTGACCACAGATGCAATTCAACTCAGTTTATTTATATAGCACCGAGACCCAACAAAAGTGAACTCAGGACGCTGTACAGAAACAATCACATAGTTTATAAATGCCAGTTAGTAAAAGTTATCTAAGGAAGCCAGCAGATTGTGTTGAATCTTCACTTCGTCACAGTCTCCCATCCTGAGCAGCACGTTGGTGACAGAGGAAAGGAAAAACTCCCTTTTAACAGGAAGAAACCTCCAGCAGAACCAGAACCAGGCTTGAACATACTGACTCGAGGCTGAAAATAACTTTAAAAAGCATGGATTTTAAGTCAGTTTCAGAGCTACCATCATTATTATGAGCACTCCATATGTAAGCTGAATATCTAGACTGTCATTTAATGAAACGGTGGAATATTGAAGCTCTTTAGTCTTATTTTTATGTGTTTAAGCTAAAAAAAAGTGGAAGTCACAGTTCTCGTATGTTGATGGCTTTTATTTAGTTTTTTCCCCTGCTTGTGATGAACGTTCACAGAAGTAAAAAATGAACAATATCAGCAACTAAAAAGTCACCTTCTAAATCCATAAACAAACAAAAAAAGCCAACAAGTAACTATTTGTTGTACATTTCTTTCTTATACCGTATATCAGTGTTGCCTTTTTTTTTTTTTTTTTTTTTTTTCTGAGCTGACAGTATGATTTTTTTTTCTTTTTTTTGGACCTTCTATTTTGTAGACCTTTATAGCAGTAACTATAGTTAGAGATATGGCACAGATTTAAAGGCTTAGGAGGTTTTTTTGTGATATTTTGTTTTGTAGAAAGTTCAACTGAATTGTCACTTTCACAGCCTCACTGCTTTATGTGTAAATATTGTGGAATTTTTGGGAGGTTTACGGTAAAAATAAGCATCTAGTTGTTTCTATTAGACACACACACATGTATACCACTGTATATTGCCAAAAGTATTCGCTCGTCTGCCTTAACACTCATATGAACTTGAGTGTCATCCCACTCTTAATCCACAGTGTTTAATATGATGTTGGCCCACCCTTTGCAGCTCTAACAGCTTCAACTCCTCTGTTAAGACTTTCCACAGGTTTAGGAGTGTTTATGGGAGTTTTGGACCATTCTTCCAGAAGCTCATCTGTGAGGTCAGACACTGATGTTGGACAGAAGTCCTGTCCCACAGTCTCTGCTCTAATTCATCCCAAAGGTATTCTGTCAGGCTGAGGTCAGGACTCTGTGCAGGTCAGTCGGGTTCTTCCACACCAAACTCCCTCATCCATGTCTTTATGGACCTTGCTTTGTGGACTGATTCGTCCCTCCAGAGGACACGTCTCCACTGCTCTAGAGTCCAGTAGCAGCGTTCTTTACTCCACTGCATCCGACTCTTTACACTTGGTGATGGAAGGCTTGGATGCAGCTGCTGTCATGGAAACTCATTCCATGAAGCTCTCTGCTCTCTGTTCCTGAGCTGATCTGAAGGCCACATGAAGTTTGGAGGTCTGTAGCTGTTGACTCTGCAGAATGTTGGTGACCTCTGTGCCCTATGAGCCTCAGCATCCACTGAGCCACTCTGTGGTTTTACGTGGCCAACCACTTTGTTTTAAATTGCTTCTGCTTTGTTATAATCCTACTAACAGCTGACTGTGGAATATTTAGTTACGTCTGGACTTGTTGCACAGGTAACATTTTATCACGGTACCACGCTGGAATTCACTGAGCTCCTGAGAGCGACCCATACTTTTACAAATTGTTATCGAAGCAGTCTGCATGCCGAGGTGCTTGATTTTATACACCTGTGGCCGTGGAAGGGATTGGAACACCTTATCTCAATGATTTGGATGGGTGAGGGAATACTTTTGGCAATGTAGTGTAGGAATCAAAATGAGTGCATGAAGGTACAAGTAAATAAAAGTCATTAGATGATCCTAATGTATGTAAGTGTGTATGTGTGTGTGTTCTTTACTGCAGTGTTTCATCGCCACGTCTTCCTGTTTCTCATTATTTATTATTTCGGTTGCTCCCCATTCATCAGCTCATATCCTAGTTTCCTGTATTTTTTCTGCAAGTGCCTTTAAATAAAAAGTTGATAATAAACACCGTGCAGCATTCAGCCTCCTGTATGTCTCCGAGGATGCTTCCGGCACAAATGGAAATAAAAGATCAGCGCAAACAAACATGCAGAACTTGTCTTTGCTTGTGTCTTTTACTGGAGTTCTACCCGCTGGTCCCGTTAGAAGCCAAAACAAAACCCCTCTGCGGGGCTTTTATTCTGAAGAGAAGATTGTTATGTTGTTGCTTCTGTAAGCTGCTTGTACTAAATGTGTTTATTACGGAGGAGAGAGTTGCCTTCTGCTTCACATGTGCTGTATTTTAGCTCGCAGCAGTGGCGTCACTAGGCCTGTTTTAGGGGGGCTGAAGCCCCCTAAATAATTTTGGTGTCAAAAAAAATTTTTGTTGTTTTTTTTACAAAAATTCAATATAATGTGGCCAGAATATGAGTTTAAATAAATAACCATATATTATTTCATTATTAACTCAAATGTATGATCATAAATCTGTCAGTTTTCTTCTTCTTTACAGTGTAAGATAAAGAGCCTCTTTGGTGCGTCGTTATCAAATCCATTCCACTTGTTCATATAGAGTACTCCCTCACCACATGAAATCCAGTCCATGTTTTCCCTACAAACTTCGTTATCTGATCCATTCCACTTGTTCATATAACATACTCCAACACTACATGGATTCCAGTCCACATTTTCTCTGCAACCGTGATACCAGAGTGCTAGCAAGTTTACAAGCAGAGCCAGCTAAGAGCAGCATGAACATTCAGTGAGCAGACCAGGAGAATGTTCAGTAAAAT
>NC_051440.1:6335854-6340255 GCF_001649575.2 Kryptolebias marmoratus | reverse complement strand
AATTACATGTGAAAAATACTGTCTGGGCCACCTGTGGAAGGTTTACTGGAGAATGTTATAGCAGTAATAACCGTTTTCTACAGAAGCATTCTTGTGTCAGTTAATCTAAATCAGTGTTGTGGAATAACTGAGAGATTTTATATAATATATAAAATCACAGTTAGACTTCATAACTGGGTATACACCAGCACCAAACATTGTAGTGTACATTAGCTGGCATTTAATACAGTATAGTAATATTAAATTCACAAAATTAAAAAAAAATGTTCATTTTTCTTGTTAAAACTGTAAACATATTTCCTGTTTGTTGATGTTCTGAATCAAAATATAATTGGTTGCTTAAAATGTTTACACAGTAAGTATCTGTTAAATGTGTCCAAAAATGTGGAAAAGCAACTCAGGTTTCGTTAGCTGTTTGAGAAATTTTGTTCTCGCCCACTACGTCTGCTCACATCCTGTGCATCTCCTGGGGGCTAAGCCCCCCTTGTCCTTAAAACCTAGTGACGCCCCTGGCTTGCAGGGGCCGATTTGTGGGTAAATGTTGCATTTAGGTGCAACATACAGCATAAAGGCAAAATATAGTTTTTAGTTTCTACACTTCCAATGATAAACTTCTCTGTTTATGAAAGGAGCAGTTATTAAACGAGGAAGAAGGATTGAAGCTGTTATGAGTCTGTTTGACCCGCAGGTGGAGCCACAGTACGGAGAGTTTTTTGCGGCCTGGAGTTTGTCCGCCTTTCTCCTCTCCTTCTCCAGCCCCCTCATTGTTTCCAGCGAATGGCCTTTGCTTCGGCTCGTCCTCCCCTCGCCCTGCAGGTTTTCGTTTGGCAACAGCTGTTTCCCCCCCACACACACACACACCCACATACACACACATGTGTTGTGCTGGGGGGGGGGGTCACAGAGCTGCGAGTCTCCACGGGTCCTAACAACCAAAACCACATGTCTCTGAGAAGATGTGCTGCTAAAACCCTGAGCACCAGAAAGTGACGTGACCTGACAGAAACTGAGGAGAGGCCGGTGTTTTTAGTTTCACTCTCCCTCCCAACAATGTGGATTATCTCGTTGTGGAATAAAAGTAAATGGAAGCAGACACCGGAGAGGAGCAATTATATGATCGAATCTAAACTAAGACGAAAGTAGTTTGGCATGCAAGGCCCGCTGCTGTAAGGGCTCGGTGTATGTGCTGGATATGACTCTCAGCTACTACCACATCTGGTAGTTCGATGTGTTCAAAGACATCCGGCTGAACTTTCAGTCTTCTAAAAGTTCCTCTTAGTTTATTAAGTTCAGATGCATCCAGTCTTACTACTACTTTAATAAACTTTAAAGGTTTGTAATAATGAATAAAAACTTTAAGTTCAAATGTTTTAACTAATAATAATAATAATAAGGGTCAATAGAAAATGTACTATTTTTTCCTCTATTCTTTTTATTTTGTAACTTTTATACTTTTTGAAATATTTAAATTTACTTAAAAATATTTTCCTGTAAACATACAACAGCTTCTAAGTAGCCTTTTGCTACTTTTAGCTTTTAGCTAGCCGTTTGATTTAGTTTTGAGCTTATCTTTTGCTACTTTAAGGTACTGTTTTGCTAATTTTAGCTGTTGTTTTGTTTCTTTAGCTTTTAGCTGGTGTTTTGATTCTTTGATCTTTTTGTCTATTGCCCCTTTAGCCTTTAGCTATAATGTTTTGATCCTTTAACTTTTTAGCTAATGTTTAGGGACTTCAGCTTTAAACTGTTTTGCTTCTTTTAGCTTTTAGCTAATGTTTGGCTACTTTCAGCTTTTAGCTTATCATTTGCTACTTTAAGCTAATACTTTGCTACATTTAGCTAATGTTTTTGTCCTTTAGCTTTTAGCTAGTGTTTAGCTAATGTTATGCTCTTTTAGCTAATGTTTTGCTACTTTCAGGTTTTAGCTTATCTGTTGCTACTTTAAGCTACAGTTTTGCTAATTTTAGCTAGTGTTTTGATCCTTTGATCTTTTAGCTAGTGTTTTGCCCCTTTAGCATTTTGTCTAGTGTTCTATTTTTTTTTTTTAGCTTAGCGACACAGTTTCAGCTTCTTCAGGAACCTTCATCAGACTCCTTCAGCTCTCAGGGATCAGTCTGGGGTTTCACAGAAGAAGCTGTTTGTTTCCTGTATTTCAAAGTAAACTTTGCTAACTTTGACAGACTGATTGACCCGTTGGTTCCACAGAGAACGGTCAACAGGAACAGGTAGAAACAGCAACACAAGGAGGTGTTCTGCTGAGGAGGAGGAGGAGGAGGAGGAGGTCCAGTCCTGGTGTTAATGTCGGCACTGCTGCTGAAAAACAGCACGAGGCACAATAAGTGAGTTTGATGAGGTGGTAATTTCTGCCCCTAAACCTGAATGGAGACCTCCCACAGATAGTCTTCTCTGTAACCACTGTGTGTTCTTTAGGTTCCTTCATTAAAACTGGGATTGTTCCCAACTGCTGGACTCTCATGGCCCTGGACTATCAGATTCTACGACTCTGAGGCTTCTGGACTCTGAGGCCCCTGGACTCTGAGGACCCTGAACTCTGTTTGGCCTGCCTGGAGAACGAGCTGCTGATTGCTGATTGGAGGATGGTACCCAGCATGGGTTTTGGAGAAACGGACTCCTCCTTCCTCCCAGAAGACCTTCAGGAATGAAAACAGACGAGGCAGGAAGGAACAGAATCCCTCTGAAGAGACGAAGACAACAAACACTTGATCTGGCAGATCTGGCCACAGAATCAGCCTCATTAAGTCATGGAATGTCCCAACGTTATGTGGCTGTAAGTTGCATTTAGATTCAAGCCTACTAGTTAAGTCTACACTAAATCCAACCTCTCTGTGTTTAGGGAGCCTAACTTTTAATTAGGTGGGACCCTGGGGGGCCATATGTCTGGTGGGGGGGTGGGGTCAATGGAGCCGATTATTGCAAGAGAGAAAGAATTCAAAACAGCCACGCCGAAACAGCTGCTCCTGACAGGAGAAAGGCCTTTGGTCCAAGCAGCTGGAGCCTGACCAGCCCGACCGAACTCCACTCAGGCTGAAGATAATCCCAGTTTATAGGAGCAGGAGCGACTCTTCGGGAGGATTTCTGGGTAAATGTTGAATCGTCCTCATGGGAATCCAATGCAGAATGAAGCAGTTTTAATTCAGTTGCAGTTTTCCCCAAGTATTTATTGTCACAAAATGAAAAAAAAAAAAATTAAATGAAAAGTGAGACAGAGGACTGAATAGTTAACGTCACGTGTCAAACTCGAGGCCCACAGGCCAAATCCGTCTGGCGAGGAAAAGTTTTCGGCCTACTAAAACCGGCCCTCCACTCTGGGTGTGCATCGCTTCTCATTTAGCCTAAAAATCTGATCCTACTTAGTGAGGACTTCTCACAAGACCTGGTGAACTTTGAAGCCAACAAAATTAATTCTACTACTGTTAATGCTAACACTGCTAATGCTAACACTGCTAATGGTAAATCTACTACTGATAATGCGGAGGCTTTTATTGCTAAGACTTTAATGCTAATTCTACTAATGCCAATTTTTGTTAAAAGCTAATATTCTGCCAAATTTTTTGCAAGCCTTTAGCTTTAAGATAGCATTTTGCTACATTTAGCTTTCAGCTCAGATTCAAATCCAAATTTCAGTAAAGTCATTCAAGGAAAGCACAATTTCAGAAGTTGTTTGACCCAACATGTCTACATGATGAACATAACAAGAACTTTTTGTCCTGTAAAACCCTTAAATTCTGCAGTTTGTTTGCATCCTCCTGCACCTTTAACAACATTGCACCCGCAGCAGGCTGCTTACGCCACCGTGTAATTAGCTTGAACTGTTTGTAGGACTGCTCCTGGATGGGGACACCTCCGTTTTGCCGTTCCCCGACGGCTCGCTGATGTCTGAAAACGTGAAACTAGAAAACGTCTCCGGCGGCTAATCTCATCAGGCGTGCAGCGTGAAGTCTGCGAAAATTGTTTGAACTTCACTCATTACGTTCCTCAGCTTACCGCAAACACCCACTCACAGGCGAATGCCCCCCTTACACACACACACACACACAAGGGCTGATGTTTGTTTGAGAAATCACTGAAATACTTTTCTTCTTTTTTTTTTTCTTGGCTCAAAGGGGAACAGATGACGCCATGAAGCCAGCTTCGTTCCTTCTCTGTGGCTGCCCTGCTTTGTTGCTCCCAGCAGCTGGATCACTTATTGTCATGGAAATGTGTGTGTGTCCATAAAAACACACCCGTTCATCAGTCATCATCTCGCCCTCCACCGTCATTCTGTTTTCATCATGTCTTCTTCGAAAGGCGAGCTGAGGAGTGGACTCCCGTCCACCCCTCCTAGGGAACACCGGGGTGGTGCTGGTGGTGCTGGTGGTGCTGGTGGTGGTGGTGGTGTTGGGG
>NC_051440.1:6294235-6335694 GCF_001649575.2 Kryptolebias marmoratus | reverse complement strand
GGGCTAGAGCCCTCAGACCTGGGTTGTGTAACAGAACCGACCAGCTGATCGGGCGGAGCTGCTGCACACAAGAAACCATGCTGTGTCGGTTCTGCACACACACACTAAAACCCCAACTCACTGAAAGGGGCGTTGGTTGTTTTCCTGCAAAAAATACAAAGCTCTTCGTGTTCTGCACGTCGGCCGGAGCGGGTTTTCAGAAGGCGAGGTTTGTGATGTGATGGGGGGGGTTGGCTCGCACCGACATGTGGTATGCAGGACCTAACGGGGAAGTTATTTCAGGGGCAGAGTCCTTCTGGAAATCCACTCAGCGCTCGCTGTCTGCCTCCGCTGCTTCTCATTAGCAGCACAGCTCATGTGGGTGAAACGCGCACGCCGACTGAGACGACGCTCCCGCTGCAGGCAAATGTGACCCAGTTCCGTTTTTCCGATGCGACACATGTCAGATTCTTTCATGGCAGCCTGAACGTGACAAAACCAATTTTTTCATATCCGACCCAGGTCTTTTCTGTAATGTGGTACTGAATCGGATACATATCCAATGTTTTCCTAAGCAATGTGAACGTTCATGTCGTGTTTCATCCGACTTTTACGTCAGATGAATGGACGGAGGCCCCTCACGTCAGAGTCCCTCCAGTCTTGGCTCCGACTCTTCATCCACTCACGCCTCTGCTCAGAGGCAGCAGCCACAGCTCCAAAACAACAAAAGTCATCGTTAACATTTGCGCTCTTTTTCTTTTCATCTTCTTTTACCTTTTACCATTTGGATGCACAGTTAGCTCTGATTGGACAGCAGCTTCAGAACCATGCTAACACTCGCAGCGTCCATATTTACTTCCGTAAACTCTGCATGCAGAGTGTGACGGCATACCTTTTTCTGCGCACGCGTGTCATTTCGGGAACTGGAGACCATTCACACTAGAGTCTGACGGAGGTCACATTTAAAACGTAATGTGATCGATTGCGAAAAAAAAAATTGAATTTGAGCAAAAAAATCGGAATTGAGCAAGAACGTAGCCTAAATGCAAGCGACATCGGACTCTAGTGTGAACAGTCAACGGCCCCGAAGGGACCCGGGTGCAGAGGAGTCGTGGCGTCACCCGTGGCACGCTGTGCTGACGAAAATCCATCTGGACGCTACCCACGTTAGCGTGTGTATCGATTTTTATGTTGTGCAATCGGGCAGTTAAAACCGATATCCGACGTGATGGTTTCATCTGATGTGTACGTCCGGCTAGCCACTTCCCGCCTCCTCCGGAACGGGAGCTACGTACTGAAACAAACTCAAGCATCGACATCGTTACGCTCGCATCGCTACACGAGCATCAGCGTCATACGTTAATGTAGACTCTCGGCCATCCAGAACATGATGAATCTGGTAAGTTTAAGAAAAAAAAAAAAAAAGACTTCCTTTCGGAAGACGTGGGAAGTTCCAGAGCTTTAAACCTCATGGCGTTGGTGTCGATGACATCAGTATTTGGATCCCTCCTCATTAGGGTTGGGCGTCGGTTGAACTTGATTGACTCTCGATTTCGATTCTTTCAAGAGGCAATATATGCTGTAGCCTTTCTTCATTCCTGACGTGGGGCCAGCGTGCGTTGATGTTGCTTGGGATATATATGACATGGTGATGGCTGTGGATTTTAAGGTCATGGAGGTCAAGGGTCAACATCACAGTTGACCTTGTGCTCTAACTCTGCAACAGTGTAATGTAGGAAAGTCAAACTCTACAGCTGGACACCTCATGGGGCTTGGGTGATCATTGATTTCAAGGTCCATGGGGGTCAAAGGTCAAGGTCACAGGTAACCCCTTTGTTAAAAACGTCTCTCTGCTCCTACATGTGACCCTTTTGTTTCTTCTGCCAAAGGACGTTCTGTTTCCTGTTGTGTCCGTTGGTTTGTCTGTCTGTCTGTTAGCAAAGATCTGGTCAAAACTAATGAACAGATTTGGCGAAAATGTTCAGGAAATTCCCGGAAAGAATTCCTTTCTGTTTCACTGCTGTGCTGTTTCGTTCCCTGTTCATTTACACTAGCCCTCTGACTCGTTAAACACCAGGATTGTCTGCTTGTTGACAAAGTGGGTGAAGCGTTCATCGGTTTTCTGATAGATCCACTGGGATGTGTCCAGTCGCTGGTAATATCAGTTCGGCTCTGTCTCTCTGGTCAAACAGGAAAGCACGAGGACGCAGTGAGCGGACGGACCGAGGGGACAAAATGAAGCGGGAAGATTTTGACAAGCCTCCAAAAATGGAAGAACCACAACACAAGTTTTTCTTATCACCTTCTGTATTTGAACCGCAGCATTTGCTCAGGGCGTGACACACGCAGATAACCGGCACCAGCCTGCATCCTTAGTGGACTCTGATAGTATTATCTAAAAGTTTGTACAACAGATTTTTTTTTTTCTCCTTTAAACCTCATCGCCAAAGTGCCCGTTAAACCATGTTTGCCTTGCAGCGCAGATAAGAGAGGTGAAGTCTGCTTTAAATTGTAGAATTTCGTAGAAAACAATAACTATGAAGATGTTTTGCTAAGGGGTTGGGGTGAGTCTAAAAACATGCATATTAGGCTGCCCTCCATTAAAAGGAGAGCTGAGGTCTCAATGGGACTTGCCTGGTTAAACAAAGGTTAATTTTAAAAAAGAGGCTTGAATTAACACGTGTTTTAATCTCAGACTTTGTGCTCAGCGATGGTTGGTTCCACAAGAGGGGATAGTCTGTTTTCCACCACATTTCCACGGCCGGGTGGCCGAGGCAACAAGTCCAGGAGTGAAACCCGGACAGCCGTCTCCCCAGCAATGCTGCTGTTCCTCTTGGGGGATCTCATGAATGTAAGATCCCTTTGGCAACTTTTGGATCTGAACTGCGGACAGACCGGTAAATTCAAAGTAAGAGCTTTTCCTTTCAGGTCAGCTCCCGTCTGGACCAACGGTATCACCACTGCAGAAGAGGCCCCGATCCGTCGATCCAACTCCTGCTCCAGCCTTCCATCAAGACCCCCAGATAGTAGAATTCCTCCAATTTGAGGCAGAGACTGAGAAGAGTTATCCTTGGATGTCTGTTGGTGGAATGAAGCCATTTAGCTTGGCTGTATTTCTTTACAGTCTAGTGTCTCATGGACAGATTACCGCGCCTGACGGGGGACATTCAAAGGGAGCGTCTGGGGGCAGCTTGATATGAGACAGACTGTCTAAACTCTGTGTGCGGATGGCTTACATTGTCAAAATGATCATATCGCTGTCAGTTCAAGGAGACAACGTGTGTGTCGAGAGAAAGTTTGAACTTTTATTGGTTTGTTAGAACGAAACTACAAGAGTTAATGTTTTTGGTTTTTTTTTAGAATAGGACTCATTGATATCTGACAGGGTCAAGGTGTGTTTCTGTATCTTTTCAGCATGTAAGATACGGAACATAAAAGGAATGGATGGAAAGGAATAAAGCTAGTTCATCCCTTCCCCCCACCTTTTAGTCATAGCTCTACAGCTGCACGTTCTCTCCGGTGGCTACGGATGTCTGATTGTGGCGTAAAGAACATGTGGGTAGTGGTAAGGCCTTCAGGTGGAAGGCTTTCAGGATCACACTTCAAAGGAAAGCGTATGTGCTGCATTAGGAGAGGAAATCAGAAAAGTCCATTAGCCATTTTGATGCGCAGCAGAAGTACACAGAAAGCACCCTTCCAATGGCTGGTTTACAGTATATAGTATCGCGTATTTTGATATGTCAACAAGCATACAACAATAATGGCGTTGTAAGCTAGTTACATGACATGTACATACAGACGCACTGATGTAGAATCTGTTTATGTAAAGGGAATCTGTAACAATTTATGGTGTGTTGATTTTATGAAGGGGTGTCTTCTAAGCACTACCCCTCATGAGTTTAAGCTAAGGGTCGAGGAGCAAAGGGCAGGTCGATAACTGACTCACTTAGGTTTCAGATCTGAATCCTCGGCCTGAATAAGGACTGACCGGTCCCGAGGTCTTGATTAATCCTCTGGTAGACTGCTGTTAACTCCGGGAGTTAGCAGAGCCACCAGAAAAACCAGCTGAAGGCCCAGAACGCTGCAGACTCAGGTGGGTCAGGTCGCTGATCCGGGTTAAAAATTCACCAGAAAAACAGCAAACTTAGGTGGGTCGTATTTACACGTTTACATACGATTAACAGAAGTTAACATTTCGGTTAAGTTGTGTTTGATTTGCGCATTTTACATTTTTTGTTATATTATTTGTAAGTTGTTCATTTATTGGCGTGTGGAATTACAAAAAAAAAACATTTCTGAAATATGCAAAACCACCGTCATAGCTAGGTTTTTGTTGTTGTTGTTGTTGTTTGGGTTTTTTTGTTGTTTTTGGTGCGGGGGCAGGCAGCGTGACTAACTCAAGTGAACTGGATCAGATTAACCCAAACCCGTTAAGTGAACCGAATTGACCAATTCTAGCAGGCAGATCTCAGTCATCTTCGCAAAAACTTGGGATGGAAAAACAAACAGAGAAGTTGTTTTTTTTTTAAAAAAAGGTCTTTACATCACACTAACAAACAAGGGTTGTTTTTTTTTCTTCTTTTTCCCTTTCTGTTTCTTTTTTTGGTTTCTGTTTTCCGAAGCAGGAATGTTGTTTACAAGGCTCGGAGCGTGTCTCAGGAATGCGGGCTGTTCTGAGGAAATGGCGGGTGTCTCCGGAGGAGAGGGAACCTCAACAGATTGGCCGCAGACCCAGAAAAAGGGAAAGGGTCAATGGGGAGCGGCAAGGGTCAAAACCTGCTTCGAGGCAGAAAAAGAGATGAGATGAAAACATACCAACATGAGTAACGTCATACAGCTCGAATGCAGCCTCAGTTTTTCCTGCTGTCTTGAAGAATCCTCAGAGGGATCAGCATTGTGTCCTTAGTCTTCACTCAAAATAGTTTAACTAATTTAAGTTAATTCTTTGGAACAATGGTGCATTTATGATCGTACACCTGGAGACCTGGATGTGAGGATAAACCTTTAAACTCCAGTTGAGCCGTAGCTGTTGGTGCTTAAAGATGTTTTGCTCAAGATGACATTTTTGTGGTGCGCAGACAATTATTATTATTATTAACGAGCTGCACGTTCATCTTAAATAACTCAGTGAGTCGTGAAGAAGACGAACAGACCAAAAGGGATCTTGTGTCGTTTATGGATTTCAGTCGCAATGCTTTAATTCGTTCCAGATTTTATGTTTGGGTGGTTTTTATTGTGTTTCGTTTCTCCTTTATGTCGCCCCCTCATCAAATTCAGAAATAGCTAGGGAAACCCCCCCTTTCACTGTGACTCTCAAAGTTCAACTTTATTTGACATACTGAGCACTAAATGACGTGACGAGCAATAGGCTGATGGCTTAGTGTGACAGCCACGGATCACTAATCTCATGTGAGTCTAACCAGTTGGTCTTGTGTTCAGCATTAAAACATGGATTTTATTTCAGGAAAAGTCAAAGTCCTAAAAAGCAACAAATAACTGAATTTGTAATTCATTCGTTTATCTTCACATCTAGTTAGCAAATATACGAACAAAGGAAATACTTTGAAGTGTCTTTACTGATCGTCCATCCATCCATCCATCCTCTACCACTTATCTGTGGTCGGGTCATGGAGGCAACAGGTCCAGGAGAGAAAACCAGACCTCCCTCTCTCCCGCAACACTCTCCAGCTCCTCCTGGGAGATTTGAAGGTGTTACCCAGGCCTGAGAGGATACATAATCCCTCCAGGGAGTTCTGGGTCTGCCCAAAGTCTTTTCCCAGTGGATGTATGTATGTTGACATCTTGAAAATGGGGTTTGCAGCAGTACCTCCTAAAAACTCTGGCAGCTGACTGAGATCCTATAAATCAAATTTGGCATTTAGCTTTAGAGGCATTCAGACTGTAGGACACGATTTGATGTTTCATCTATGTCAACGGCACCCATTTGTAGAACTGTGTCCTGTAGACTTATTTGTTTGTTTTTTGCTTCCTTCCTAACTGTGTTGACGTTGCTTCCAGCACACAGAGCCTCAACGGGTGAACTTTGGTCGACAGGAAACAACTGAACAGTCAGGACCGTTTCAGTCAGCCACAACGGTATCTAAGAGCAAACCAGAGCAGCTTTAAAGAGATCCGGTCAAGACTCCACCACCTTTGGCTTGGGTTTCAAGTCTGAAACCAAGGACAAATCTGACACTTGGAGATTCTGTGACTCTAAAGCAAGGATGACACGCCGACAGAAGGAGGCAGGCAAACGTCTCTGTTGACACACAGCAGAGGAGGAAGAACGGTTAAAATAGCTGAGCAGAGTTATAAAGATACAGAAGTACTTAGATTAGAACAACAACCTCTGCAGTTTCCATGGGGTGACATGACGCAGCACTTCAGCATCTATATTTTCATTAAAGATGGTCTTTGTGACAACCCCCCCCCGAAAGTATTGTTTACAGGCCTCGGATCTGCTTTAATCTAAGCCAGAGCTGCTCTCTTTTGTGCTCCAAGAAGTTTCTCTAATTTCACAACTACCTTGCCTGACTCGTGTGCTAACCAAAAAATCTTTGGGTTTTCCAGAAAGTTTGTTTCCTTTTTTTTTAAATGCAGCAGAGAAACTATTATCATGATGGCCTTTGAAGTCAGTTAGTCTGTGGAGGGGCTCCAAATGTGGACATCTTGGATTTATTTTTAAATTCTTTGTTCATTTTACTGATTGGCGAGTGGACTGAAGACAAGCGGGTGGACTCGGATACAGAGCCCAATGCACGTGACTGAGACAGGACGGAAATCTACGCTTCAAGACGGCAAACAAAGGGGTGCGACGCGCCAATAAAACCTTTTACTGGGATTCGTTTTGTTGTTTTCTTTTTACACGGTTTATGGGCTAAGTTGGGTTTCGTCTTTGCTTCCTTGGTCTGTTTCTGCCTTCGTGCTCAGTTAGTATTTGCCACTTTCCTTGTTTTATTTTGAAAATCCAGACTCTTTTCCCACGGAGGGCGAAAACGAATGTGTCTGTAATGAATACATGTGTTGTTGCCTGACTTTATAAGCGGACTACTCCGACATGTCAGGATGAGGAAGTTAGTTATAGCTCTGTTTGGAAAGAAAAACAAATGACATCACCACAGTTTAACTGTCCCGTGGCCTTTGGGTCAAATTGGTCTAAATTTACATGGGCTTCTCTACCTCTCTTCATCTCTCGCTCTCTTTTGAGGGCTTCAGAAGGGTTAAAATCAGATCTCAGCCATTAGTGGCCTTGTGTTCATCAGCCTCTGCCACCGTAAGTACCTGACATGTCAATCACTAAGAGCACTTGGGTAACTCTAACCTTTACTGACAGCGTCTGTATACAGTTTTCTTTTCAAGGCCTTTGAGTCTGGGAGCGCAGCACTGTATTTGTTGACACGTGTACACAATAAGATATCAAACTTCTCTGGAAACCTTCCGACTTCACTTGGCAAAGACGCAGAACGGCATTTTAATGCAAATCTGCCCCTAGCTACGACACAGTTATTACTTTGTTTGGGTCTAGGAACGACCCTGAGAAACTTTTCCCCCCGTTTAATGATCCTAGCTCTTTGAACAAACCTGTAAGGACGGGATATTGAGCAACTAACTAGCATGGACCAGGCTATCCCTTCGGAGCTTGATAAATGGAGGGTCTTGCCCTTGCCCCCCCCCGCTTGAAGATTACCAGTCCCAGCCGGTGCTGATTGGACCATCCGCTGCCTCGGTTTCCTTCAGTCCTCTGTAGTAGAGGTCAAAGCCACGTCACTGCAGGCAGCCCACGGGCTAGACAGTGACATCATTCTGACGGTTTCCATTTTCCCCGCGGTGCGTACGGACCGCAGGGAAGCTCAGTTCCCAAGCGCCTGTGAAATTCAAGATATGCAATACATGTTTGCAGACTACCAGTTGATGGAGACAGCAGGGCTGCTCCCGGGACCAAAAACACGTTGATTTCTATTTCTTTTTTCTTTTTTTTTCTCCTTTTCATTAAGGCAAACTCTGAGGTATGCTGTTTGCATGCAGCCGAGAAGCACTTCTCTGCTGAAAGCATGTTCCTGCTCTTTTATAGACATCTGCTGCCACTTTGGGCCGTGATGCTTTTAGCATGCCCCCCACCCACACACCCTACATTTCAGCCACATTGCAGACCCAGAGGAAGCCCGGGCCGCTCCCTGCTTTGCTTCGGAAGCTACGTAAAGCAGCGGTTCAGATCTTATGAAGCGGGAGCTCTGTGGAAAGGCTGCGAGCAGTCGACGTCTAACCCGCTGTAGGTAACGCTTCTTATGACCTCAGCAGAGAACGGAGCTCAAAGCCGACTCCACTGACAAGCTAACGGCGAGTCCACAGTCAAAGTAGATTGGTGCCGGCCTTGAACAATTCCAATCTCAAGATGTCCCACGTTAGTTGACGTTAACGCTGCTTTATAAAGCTTTTCATTCTGAGCCGAGGAATGGCTTCAAGCTGTAACACGGCGCTGAAAGGTCACAGTGTCAAAACAACTAAAGTTTTACATCACACGATTTAAATGCCTTTTAATAAGATACTACAGACAAAAAATTTTCGTTGTGTCTATAACATGTGGTCTTATTTAAGCAGCTAAAGTAATAATAACAATTGAATTTTTCTTTTTTTTAAATTGAAGTGAATCAAACACGTTTTCCCATTTTTCTTTGAATTCGGTGAACGTCAAGAATCTCATGCCGGCCCATGCCTACTTTACAGTGCTTTCGATTTCACATTACACAATTTATATAGTATTCAAAGGCTATCTGCAAGAACAAATGGCAGAGGAAGCAGCTAGCCATAGCACTTCCTGCAGAAATAATATGATAATTCTGTCAGAACAATCCTGTAAAGGAGACTTTACAGGAAAATAGCTTTTTGACGTGAACCTGTACGAAATGTTGGAGACCTAGGATGACAGCGGTCCGGTTCTTTTATTGAGTTGTTCCTTTTCCCTCCTTATTTTATTAATTTATTATTTTACGTAGGATGCCAGGTTGAGTTTTTATGCCCCTCTGGGTGAGTTTCAGCAGCCGTTCCCCTCTCCTGGAAAAGCAGCAGTTAGCCCGTTCCGACCTCATTTTTCACCTGATGGAAAATATCTTTTAAACGAAGGCAAACCTGACTGAGTTTTCTCCCCCCTCGCTTTTCCACTTCCTCTTTCTCAATAATACGGCTGCTGCGGAGAAGTGCACCGCTAGCATTACTTTGGCAAACACCTCAGGGTTTTTCTTTTTTTTTTTCAAAACTTTTTCCAAGGTGTAATTTTACTGCCGTCGAAGCCTTTTCCCCTCCCCTAAAAATCAGTCTAATTGGTTTGAAAACGCTCCTCTCACTCTCTCTCTCTCTCTTAGCGGAAATGATTCATGCTTCGGTTTTCCGTTTGAAATCCTCTGTCTGCCTTGGGTTTCCGCGTCTCCCTGATGACGGCTCTTCGAGGCGCATGTGACGTCACCCCGCCGCTCCGACTGCCGGTTAAAACCCGGAAGAGCTACCGTCACGCCCCGGGCTCTGGGTTCGAACAGAAACATCTGAGTTTTCTTTGCACGTCTGTAGCCCGCTGTAGGGTCCACGATTTGTCCTTGACAGCAGAGCAATAGAGATCCTAAAGCGATGTGTCATCGCAGAAAAAGAAAAAATGTCAGCTTAAACGTTCCAAACTACCATCAGTCCGTCAGCTGAGGTCAAGCTGGAAAGAAGCACAAATGCTCTTGGTGGCTTTAGCTGCCTAAAAAAGTTTAACTCCAAAGCATCTGGAAAGTATTACAGATGGTGAGGAGGGGGGAAGAAAAACTGGGTTGCACCTGAACATATTACAGAATGGCTCCTTTAGCTCTAGCGTTCGGAAAGTGCCTCCAAGAGTCACCTAAGCAGGAGAGCCCGAGCCCAAGCCCAGCTCGCTTAGGGGAACTGTTTCATTTGAAAACTATTCAGGGGTTAAACAAAGTCAAAGAGATCAGGAAAAAAAAGGACTATACATGCTTTTTTATTCCTTGGTTGGTTAAAACCGTGGAGTTTACTTAAAAAGCTAACAGCTGTTCGGACAAGGGTGAGGCCAAAGTGGGTCGCTGCTGTCTTGACGTTTCATCGCAGTTCACGTAAACATCGTTTCACAGTCCTCTACACTGCCACGAGTTTTGGATCGCCTCATTTGCGTAGTCCCATGGTTATTTGGAAGCACAAACAGCAGCAGCTAACGACTCCCGCTGATTCTGAGACACTACCGGCAGGAACACCGTGATGCTTCATTTCAGTTGATTTATAAAGCACCAATTGATGAAAAGAAAGTCATCTCAGGGCGCTATACAACAGGACCAGATTCAGTTCCTGTTATAACACAATGCACTCACATACAGTATATTATGAAAGCCAGTTAGTAAAGGTTATCTGTCTAAGGAAGCCAGCAGATTGTGTTGATTTATCACTTCATCGCAGTCTCCCATCCTGAGCAGCACGTTGGTGACAGTGGAAAGGAAAAACTCCCTTTTAACAGGAAGAAACCTCCAGCAGAACAAGCAGTTAGCTCGTCATTCCTGTCAAAATTAAACTATCAGAGGTAGTTCAAAGAGCTATCCTCAACAGGTAAGATATTAACTGTGTATAACCTTTCTACCACACTGGAAGATCCAGACTAAAATGAAAGTTACATGTCATCAAATGTATCTGAAAGGCATTTCTTCTGATCCACAAATATGACAAAGACAGGAAGCAATCACCATTGTCACTTTTTATTAGGATTTCAAGGTCCCCTTCCTGTAAATCAGCCATTCATTACTCCAGAAACTGAGGCGCGGAGATCCTGCAGCTCATAAGTCACACATTCATGTTAAGAAAAATGTGTGTGGGAAAAAAAAAACAAAAAAAACAAAAAATCTGGCACTAAATGTTCTATGTGTTTATAAGAATCAGTTGGATTTTTACATTATTTTTCTTTGTATTTTAGACAGTTCTCTTTTAATCTTTGGTGTCATGGATAGTTTCTCCGTGGAAAAGATAATAATAAAATTAAAAAAAAATAATTAAAAAAATCAGTCTTTTCAAACACTGCCTTCACATTTTCCTCAAACCATAAACTGATTTAATTACAATACCAGAGAGACAAGATCTCATTTTACAGCCAAAGCCAGTAGTCCCAGTAGAAAAATCTTTAACTTCTCCGGTCGTGGACAAAGTGCAAGAAGTTAACAGCAATGAAATATATACGAGCATATGAGTATATATATATATATATATATATATATATATATATATATATATATATACTATCAGCATGAGTTTTAAAGGCTGAAAATGAGGACAAATAGTATCTTTTATTAAGACGATCCTCATCTGAGTCACACAAACAGATTCTTTGTTTACCAAGACGGTGAATCAGAACTCTAATTCTCATTATGGAAGACTCATAAAAATGTTTTTAATGTTCATATTAACCAGAGCTCTTGAAAAATAAAAAAACATTCCATTTTTCGCAGACACCAGCACACCTTGTACAGATCAAACCCTCTTCCAGTTTGGTGAAGAATCGCTTCCTCGGAGCAGACTCCGGTAGTTGCTTTGGCGAGCCGTGTGTCAAGCTAACGAAAGATTTCTTTGTACTTGTCAAAACAGTTCTTGCAACTGCAAGCCAGACCACGCACAAAGGCCCCCGGCGGCAAGCTAGCCATGAAAATATTCTGGCTGAACTGGATGAGTAATATTATTTTGACCAAGTCAAACAGAAACAGGAGAGGCTCGAGTTTTCGTGGCGCACGTTTCTTAAAACTAGAAACATTTTGCTTGGCTAACCGTGCAAAATGAAGCGACATTTTTAAGGACAGGCTGAGAGGCGATACTTGGCCACTAAAAAGCACAGCTGGAATGAATAATGACTAGAGAAACATATTTTTGTGACACAGTTAGTTGGGCCTGAGAACTAGTGTAGCTTAGCATTAATGTTAGAAAACCATTAGCAGCCCAGTTAAATGCTAACAACTTAGCCAACAAACACCTCTAAGGGATTTTAAACATCCGTTACTATATCTGGTTGGTGTCATTGGTACAAAAATAATGTAAAGAGGGGTTTTTACTAAGTTACAGATTTTAGATTAGTGGGCAGATGGAGTTTAATGAACTGGCTTGGCTTAGCATAAACGTTAGAAAACCGTTAGCTGCCCAGTTAAAAAGCTAACATTTTAGCCAACCAACACAACTAATTGATTTGAAACATCTTTTTACTATATATGGTTGGTTTATTTTGTACAAAAATAACATGGAGAGGGTTTTTTACAATGTTTGTGCTAAAATATAGCATTTTAAGTCATAGATTTTAGATTAGCAGACAGATGAAATTTGTCCCTCCCAGGCTCGTGGTTTATAATCTTCAAGCTAAGCTCGGCTAACGTTTTTCCACAAGCCTTTATATTTAAATAATTTTATGCCAATTAATTGGTTTACGGTGTTATGAGTGAGTTCTTAAACAACAGATTAGCATGCTTTGAAGTACAAAAAAAATTAATAAATACAAACATTAATATTCTTCTGTGGCACAATCCTTTACCCCCGTCAAACACTGTCAATCTGGAATGGTTTTAGCTCCTGTCTTTTTAACTTCCTGTATCTCACTTGGCTGCAGCTGTTGGTGACTAGTTGGAGACTCAAAATTGTAAGAAATTTTTAAAAGTTTCACTTGGGAGTCACACTATTTTGTTGTTTATGGCACTTTTGCTCATGCACGTAACTGCAAATAGTGTCATTCCTGCAACTAATGCACAAATTTATTTGTCGTATTTTTGTCTCAAAGTGTCCTAATTATGTCGCAATCACGTCTCGGTTTTATCACAATTTATTTTCTTTTTTTTTCTCTCCAACCAATCACAATTCCGTTTCATAAAACGCTCCCGAAGTTGTCTCACATTTTACACACTTTGACTCGTGGAAACTAAACAGAGAAAGGTCTGAGACGCTTTCTCGACGTCTTTTCTAGACTATTTTAAAAGAGAATTTGTTTTGCAAAAACAGGCAGACAAATGTTTTGAGTTACCGTCTGAATTTTTAGGTCTTCCTTTTTGGGCTTTTATTGCCAGTAATATCTCAGGTGATTATTTCTGAGTGTGCAGGACTTGCTTTGGACTGTATTTTTTTACTTCTGTTACCAACTACTTGTGTCTTCATTAGGGTTTGTTCTGTGTCCGGGACACATTTAAAAACAACTACGCTATGCAGGAGCACGAGCACATCCATGCTCGTGGATATTGCCTCCTTAGGTAGAATAGCTACAGACCAGGAATGATTTTAGGGCAAGCAAAATTAAACTAGTTCTTTTTGGGACTTTGAACTCGGTACAGAACTTCAAAAGTGAACTACGAACTCGAACCAGATCATTTAAATCTGCGTGAACTAATCATTTAACTAGTTCTTTGTGTAGATTTTGGGATAAAGTTAGGATAAAAGCAGTGATGAGGCAGCCATTACAGATGTGTTACACAGCTAGCTAGTTAGCTGCTTGTTCGTTTGTGAACTCTGCAGCGCTATCATACACGTGGTATTCCTAAGAATTTAAAAAAAGGGAATTCTTTAAAGAGTACAGTATCATTTTTATCATCCAGCAGATGACAAGACAAAAAATGTTGGGCCATCTGAACCGTTTTCATTCTTAAATTTCTTGTCACTTTTTGAAAAAAGATGTGCATTTTTTTCTCCTTTTTTTTAATTCTTTAAAGTTAAAAAGACAATTGACCTCAAAAGCTTAACACTCATGCTTTCACCCTTTAGACCGCGCCCGTTAGAAAAACTTGTGCAAATTTGTCCCGAAATTCATCTTGTCCCCTCAAAAACAACAAAAAAAATACATGCCTGTTGAAACCTTACAGCAATAAAAAAAAAAAATTAAAAATAAGACTATACAAACACCATGTATTGTGAAAGGCACAAAATCCTTGAAAGTGAACTGGCAGGTCTAAGATAGTAGTGTGAGGAAGTGGGCAAGTGCCGCGACACGTCTGATTCATAGTCGCCTTCGTGAAGTTAAACGAGGCGAATGCTTGAGCTGGGCGTCCCCGTCCCCGTGGTAACGTTGCGCTTCAGCGTGTTCGAGTAAGGAGAAAAGTCGAAACCGGATTTAATTAGGCGTTGTTGTTTTATTAGATACGTTAGCCTCTGAAAATACCTCAAATTAATCCCCAAAGAAGTCAAAGTGCACGGTGTTTTGGAAAAAAAATAAAATAAAATAAAAAAATAAGGGAGGATGGTTTGGAAACAGAACCCATTTTATGGCTTTAGTGTGATGTATATACTCTTATTTTTACTCTTACGACACCTTAAATTTTGTCAAATATGCTGCGACGCTGTCTGCGCCGTGTTTCAGACATAAAACATACAGTAGGTCTATAAAAATAAAAAACAATAAGGAAACTTTGAATCCATCAAAGTGAAAAAAAAAAACAACCAAAAAAACATAAAGCTTGGTTTTCGTACATCTTTCCGGTAACTACGGTCTTTTTCCAGCCACCAAGATGAAAGAGTCAAAACTTAATTCATGTTTTTATTATTATTATTATGTTTTTGTTGTTCTTGTGTGCTTTTTCTTTTGGCATTAGGACCCGGAGGACAGTGCGGGGTGTTTAAAGGCCGTCGTACATGCGCAGGGTGCGCTCCAGTTGCTGGACAATGCGCTGGTAAAAGGCTATCTGCTCCCTGAGGTAGGCCTGCATCATGTCCTTGAAGTCCACCTCGCGCTGCTGATGGAAGTGGCTCATTTCTGCTTGGAGGGCGAAGCCCACAGTCCGGCAGCGTTTCCTGATGCCGTCTGTTTCGTCCTGGTCCATCTTGCCTTCGTCGCTCATCCGCTGGCTCTCCTTCACCTTGGCGAAGGCTCCTGGATGGAAAGAAGAAGAAGAAAACAAAATGGGGTCAAACTGAGTTATTGAATAACTGGCAGGTCTGCTCTTTGGTTTTTCTGTGTTTTGCCTCCACCCAAAACCCGTTCAGCTGTAACACAGATACACAACTCAAGGCCTGCGGGCCAGATCTGGCCCTTGGTATCATTGTATCTGGCACCCCCAAGATCACATTTAAGTTTCTTTAGATCTGGCCCTCCAGTTTGGGACAGATCGAGTCTTAATCGCTTCTCACTTTTCTTAAAAAAATGAGTCTATTTAGCAAAGTCTTCTTGTGACAGTGACTTTGAAGTCAAGAAGTTTTAATTTCTCAGTAATCTTTCATTTTGACCAGCCAGGCCCACCTGCACTCTCATTTTCATCCTCTATATGTTCATAATCTGTTAAATAAATGACGCACGGCGGCGCTATAGCTAACTGGGTCAGGCAGTGATCGAGCCAATTCATTCATTCATTCATTCAATCATTTCTCAGCTCAGATGAAATAAAACATTTTTATAACCTACATTGCTCATGTGTAATCTGCGAAGGAATAACCTGAAGATTTTTAGCCAATCAGAGCGATTCCTCAGCCGAGTGTGAGAACAGGAAGTTAAACACAGGACTTCCTGTTGCTGCCTGATTAAGAACTGGATTAATTTAGACCCATTCTGATGATCAGTTTTTTTGACAGTAAAGATCAGGTAGCCTTGCTACTTTGACATGGAAATGGTAACAGAGAACATGAAATGGGACGATCAAAACTCTCACTGAGTAACAGGAAGTCTGCTTTAATGTGTTTGGTCTTTTTCTACAATCTACACCACTCAGTGATTTCTAAATTGGAGATTTTCTGCTGCGTTTGCACCTCCCGTTCACACCAATGATTAAAGAAACACGGAGCTGCTCGTGGGTATGCCTGTTTTGTGCGTGCCCCGCTACGATTTTGCGCCCTAGGAAGCGAAAAAGCAGTAAAATGGCCGTCGTTAACTCTCAGCTGGACTCTGCCTGCTCCAGGTAAGATACTGACTGTTAGTAACAGTCCTTTAATGGAAGAGCTACAGTAAATATCGGTTAAATCTAGAGCTAAAACAGCCTTTGTGTGGATCAGAAGCGTGCTAAATAACAGCTACAGCTGACGTTTTATTGCTGTTTCTCAATACTAAAACCTACAAAGAACACTGGAACTTATTGCTCAGAAATGACCTAATCTGTGTCGGCAGAGCAGCAGACACACACATCGGTGGCTCGTTTGTCTGCATACCAAACCTCTTGTTTCAGTGCGGCGAGGGCAAGTTGGAACCATGTCCACCCGCACTGCCGTGAAGTCACTTTTTAACGGCCAACTCGCCGGCACCGTCGCCCCGATGCCGCCAAGATGAGCGACTCTGTCCTAGTTGTGCACAATCTGATCTGGAAAGACGCTGAAAACCTATATCAACATAGTTGCGAGTTCGGACCCGCCGGGACTTTAAATGTGCTCTCTCTCTCCTCCTTTATTCACGCACTGCATCCCTGAAGTCGTGCTGCGCAACATTTCGCCTGGAATTCCTGGCACGAGCGGCGCTTTTGCGGCCCGTCCCAGCTGGAGGCGGAGGTGTGCGGACGGGGGCCCGCCGCGGTCCTGACCTACATTTAGGAGCCTGGCTTTCCACGCGGAGGAGAGGGGGGAACGTGCCTCGGCAGGCAGCGTTGCCCTGCGGGCCCGTAAAGGGGAAGGAGCCCCAGCCTGCGAGTGGAACGGAGGAGGCAGGGAATGATGCAAACCCCCCCCAATCACCAGTCTTCTTCCCGCTGAACGCTATCTGCTCCGTGAATACACAGCCGGCACTGTGGAAAGTCACCAGATTTGTTTATCTGGCCCAACCAGACGAGCCGCCGCGCCGTTTCCGCTTGTGACAGATTCATGGGTGTGTGCTGGGCGGGGGGGGGAGCTGGAGACTGGATGGAAAGACGAGGCGAGGAACAACAGAAGAGAGGGAGAAGGATCGCTGACAGGCAGAGCTGGTTGGTAGCGGTTATCACCAGTAGGCACTGTGTAAATATTTAATGAGGTAATGGCCGTAACGTCAGCCAGCACCTCCATGTGAATGACAGGTTAGGCATCAGATCGTTTTACTAAATAAATAATCAGATTATATTACCTCTTATGAAACAAGCAAACACTACAGCCACAGAGCCTCTGGCCTTTTTAGAAATCACCACTTGGGTCTTTCAGAAACAAAGTGAGCGCTACAGAACAATGGGAGGTGTGGCGTACAACTCCGCAGCGTCAAGTGGAGCACTAAATGTTGGACAAGTCCCATTCCAGCTGCCACATCACTGCATCGCACTCTGGAGCCCGAAAGTAAAACGTCGGAATGAAGATCCCAGGAGATCACAAGGCTGAGAACGATTAGCAAACACCGTCATCGGAACGCATCCCAGCTGCGTCGGTGTCTCGCCGGGCTGCGGCCGTCGGAGGCCGGTCGGCGAACGGCACTGGCGAGGGAGTCTCCAAAATATCTCGAGTCTTTCGCAGAATTGGTCTTTCTTCCCCTCGGAGTCTCCAAGGGGCCCGCGGCCGAACCGCTCGAGTTTGTTCCCAAAGTTCATTTGTGCAGCAAATGTTCTCTGAAAAAGAGTCGTCACGAGCGTCTCGAAACCCGTCTCGGTTTAGTTTCCGTAAACTCTGGTGCTGCGATCTGACTCTCTCCTCTGACAGAAACCAGGGACAGGTGACTTGGTCGCAAACCCTCAGAATTCGGTGACTGCGATGGAAAACTGATGCATTTGATCAACAGCTGCCGGTCCTCTGGGACCAAGCAGTAACGTGCCGCTAACACTGCTACGAAGCGGTGGGAACGCAAACGAGGGGGGGGGCTTCTAGCAGCGGGACCGGTGGCGAGTGGATTACATAAACCGCAAGTCCCCATCCAGACCAGACGGACTCGTTGTCCAAAAATATGAAAAAGGCAAAACTCTGACTCATCTCCTCTGCTACATGTTGACAGTTTACGGTCAGAGTGGGTTTGTAAGAGCTCAGCTCAGAGCCTGTTTACTAACCGGGACCAGTTCAAGCAGTTTGTTGTTGTGCTGGCACTTCCTGATCCATGTTAGTTTGCATTTTATCAGCAAAAGGCAACATCCGCAAAGGCCTCTCGCTTGGTCATCTGCTGTCAGTAGAACGTAGAAGCAGAAAGACGTGGATCGGCTTCTCTAGAACGATATATACCGGTTCATTTAGGTCCTTGAACGTTTGGCAAAAAAATCGACACTCCCCTGACACAAGATGGCAGACTTCCTTCCTGTCGTTACCAAGCAGTGATCCGATGACTCCGCTCAAAGCTCCATCTGAAAAAAATCGAGGAGCCTCTTTGCTCGCTCCAACTTTCGGCGTCTGCTTTCCCCTCCGAGCGTCCACTCATTCCAGGCGACACGGCAGAGAGAAGAGTTTTAAGGAGGGCTTAGTGAGGCGTACAGTAGGTCTGAGCGTGAGAAAAGAGGAAACAAAAAAGAGAGAGAGAGAGGGGAATGACGGATGAGATTAGGTCGGGCTAAAACCCTCTGGGTGACCGACTTCAGACATTCCTTCGACCCTTCGTGGGCCCGGAGGGGGGGGAGGGGTCACCGCAGGGACATCTACAGGAAGTCCTCCCTAAAACCACGTCTGTTTTCTGTGCAGCGCAAAACAAATAACATCTGACAAAATGGGAATCATTAAAAAAAAAAAAAAAAAGCAGCGTGTTTGTCGCGAGCTGACAGCATTTTCCCCGACCTTCCCGGGGAAACGTCGGCGGCGCTCTTCTCCAGACTCCTTCAAACACCCCGGCGGGGCCTATTTTCAGTCGGACTCTACGAGATCACCGACCCTGGCGGTACGGTGCACATTTTAGGACATCCTCAGGTATCAGGAAAGAAAGGTCCTCAGAGAGACGCCTTTTTCAGGTTGCACGTTATTTTTTTCTTCTTCTTGTTAAGGAAGTCTATGAGACGGAGCAAATGACCTAAGAAGACACTTTCATGAATAAATGGGACAAATGGACACAATATGACACCCAGGAGGAGGTTTAAGGAAACCCAAGACAAATATCAAGACCCTTGTTTTTCAAAGACACTTCGTTCTTTTTTGTTGTTGTTGTTGTTGTTATATGTACATATATTTACCAGTTTATGCTCTTTGTATGGATACTAGGGGAATAGACATCGAAGGCTATAATACTCTGTAAAATGTCCAATTTATCATTATGTAAATTAAAGTGGATAAAAAAAAATCTTGACAACCGCGCCGCCTGCAGAAGGCTTCTCTCTGAGGCATTCCCCCCCCCGATACCTGAAGATGTCCTAACAGGTAGACCGTACGGTGGCTCAGCCTTGAAAACCTCAGCGGAGCCGGGACGGTTTTGTTTGGATCCGTAGCTGTGAGGTGACCACAGAGGAGCCCTGACTCTCACATCTGCGACGAGCGCCCCGTCGACGGAAAACAAAGCTGAGCGGCGTGGTTCCAGGTCCTTCAACGTGTCTGTGTTTTCACGATGCAAACAGTTGTGGGATCATTAGGAGAGGCGAAGCTAACGGGACAGTAAACAGAGACTCTGCTGCTGCCCTGAGCTTTGGAACAGGGAAAGCATTTCTCTCTCTCTTCGAAGCACAGGGGGAAGAATTTCCGAGAAACGACGACACAATATTTTCAAGCGGAAGATAATCGGCTGTGGTTTGACTGAAACGGCTCTTCGGCGTGGAGTGAACTGATTAAAAAGGCCCAGCGTTCATGGCAGGACTGCACGCCGCCTGCTGCCGCTCGTGTCAGAGCTTTAGACGGACGTCATCTCGTCGGAGACGGCGTTGAAGTTACTGCTGCTTTGGTCGCGAGTCTCAGGAAGCAAAGCGGTAGCATTCGAAGTACGTCACGGTGAAGACTCTCAGCTACTACCATGGCAAATTTTAGCTCCATATTCGTATTACTGACAGAGTCTTTGTGTTTGTCCAGGCCAGTTAAACGTGGCGGCCATCTTGACTTAGACCGACTCCACAAGCTAATCAGTCGTGGATGCCTGTTCACGTTTCGCTAACAGACGGTCGGGGTTGGCGGCGACAGTTCTCGCGCAGCTGGAGACGACTCTAGGCTACTGCCGCACCAAACTGTAGCTCCGTGTCCTAAAAAAAACGGACTGAGCCGTCGCCGGCTTTGCGGCCATCTCGAATTGAGTTGAAGCTGCACGTCCAATGGCGACTTTCTGAAGAGGCTTCATCGAAATCCCCCCAGAGGTTGATGAGTTATTTTGCTAACGGAGAGCCGTGGGGGGTGTGGCGTTGTGTCTGACGTCAAGCTTTACATGAAATATCTGCAAATGTAAACAAGTTGCAGCAACTCGGGTAGAATATTTTGCTAACAGAGACACAAACGTACAGACGCAGGCCAAACCAGCAGCCAGGGATGAAACCCGGTGTTTAAAAACCCGACTAAAGCCCACTGTACACAAAGCTCGGTGAGTCCGTGTCCTCAGAATGACTCAGTAGGAGCTCGCTGTGGGAACGGACCCTAAAGGCTTCAGACATGTCGGGGGCTGACGTGACTGAGGGAGATTAGTGGACGTTAGTCACTCCGGACAGACTGCTAAACATTTGCGAGAGAGGACAAATGAGGCTTGTCGCCTCCAAACACGCCGCTGAACATAAGCGCGCGCGTGTGTGTGTGTGTGTGTGTGAGAGAGGAGAGGGCCGACGTATGAGTCGACCCCGCCGTCAACTCATAGGATATTGTTCTTTGTGGTTCCTCAAGAAAGAATAGAAATAAGGAAGTGAATAACACTACTACAATACTGCCTGGTTTAAATCTAAATGTCACACACACACACACACTGTCATATTAACATTAAACCATGTTTATTCAAATACATCTGTCTTGTTAGAGTTCTACAAGTAATTAATGTCAAGATCCTGATGGATAAAAATTCACTGGGATGTAAATATATATATTATAATAATGTCAATAAACAAATTTAAGATTACATTCTGCTAATCTAGAATGTTATTACGGCTGCACGATATCGGACCAACTTGTGATGTGGGATATTACTGTTTAAAGCCAGAATAGCTGTAAAAATATGAGAGTTTTCAGTGGGTTTGATTGGTATTTTTTTTTGTAAATGTGTATCATCTGTGACAAGAAATAACCACTAAATGCTCATCAGTCACTAGAAAAAGTCTACGGCATTTGTAATAAATGAGTGAAATGAGCCGAGTCGCGCTTTGTTGCCAACAATTCAGAGTCATTTGTTTACATTGGGACTTTGACGGATTTTGGAGCCGGTGATAAATCCCCGGATGTAAACGAAAGTCGGAAGGGGGGACGGAGGATCGGACGCGGATGGGCTGTGCTGAGATATTCCGAAATCGAGCGGGAAAATCTCCGGAACCGATCGCCGAGCTCGGCTGCAAACGAAGGAGGGGAAATACCTGCTGATGAGCCCAAACAATCATTTAACGAGGCAGAAATTCAATCAGAAACATATATTTTGACCGCTATCACTGCTTTAACGCTGCCATGACAGGATTAATTGAGAAAAACCCACATTTTCCTCACTCCTCGCTTCAACTTCTATGACTACGATCTAAAGCAGGTGTGGGCCATCAGGGTCAGGGGAGTCCATTAGACTGACCAAGTATACACACACACACACAGCCTTTATTAAAACGTATTTAAACCATAGGACCGGTGGCGGCTGGTGGTGATATCTGTAGGGTGGCTACAGATATATAATAAAACTCTGCAGTTTGGATTCTAACAACAGAAGCATCCAATTTGAAATAATGAAAACCTGCTATAAATTGACATTCTGTCCTTTTTCAGCACAAAGACAGCCTTAAAACAAACCACCACCAAAAACCGAGCTCACACAGAGCCTCTGTCAGCTGTTTTCCTGCATTAAAAGTTTCAACTATAATAATTATTTCAGATGATTTTTTCCCAGTTAAACAGCTTTGATAACACTGCTCCACACTCCTTGACACAATTACTGATAAAATCAAATCAAACAGGACATGCAATATTGGAAAGTGCTTTTTTTTTTTATAAACGAAGCCTACCTTTTTTAAAGAGAAGCTCCCTCTGATGCCTTTTTGGGATGTAAAAATGTTAATAACCACCTCATTAAAGATTTGTTAGCTACATTTGCTGTTAGCCAGTCCTTCCACTGAAACCAGGTCACAGAAAAACGTTTTATATCCTTTGGTCCATCTGCACCCAACCTCTTCACTTTTTTCCCCCAAAAGACATTAAGAAAAACGGGTGAGAAATTAAATAATCCGCCTCGTTTATGTTTATCTTGTTTGCCATCATACCTACTCAGTCTACGCCAAACCACACACACACTCGAGGCACATTGTTGTAGGTCCACCCTGATTGGCTGAAGCCTGAGACCTTGGGCAGCAAATCGAGGGGGCGGGACAAGACGCCTGTCAATCATCATGTACCAGGAAAGACATTAAATGAACGGGGCTGTAAAAAGTTAGCCCTTTGGAAAGACTCTGGGGTTTTATCAAGACTGTTCGGCACCAGTTTTGTTGTAAATTTCACAAAATGTGATACAATAGATTTAATTTGTGTTTATGAGGTATTTTAACGTTTTTACTGTAAACATCAGGGAGGACTCAGCCCTGCTAGCCCACTGATACCAGCCGCCCGTGGTTTTAGGAGCAGTACAGACTGACTTGTTAGTTAACTCTGTGGTAAACTGTACTTTGTAACCAGATCAGCATTTTCTGCTTTAAGAAAACAAAGAACAAAAACCCAGAAATGTGAGCCACAGTGAGCTGCTCGTAGCCGCCGCCGCCTCGGTGAGTGATTAAGTATGAACAGACGTGACTGAGTGATGGTGTTGTTCAAAGTTTGAATGGAGGTTATCTAAAGTGAGCACGTTAACATGAAAAAGTGTCCGTTTAAATCGACAGGGGAGGAAGGGAACATCATGTACGGAAGAGCCGAGAGCAGGGAGGCCAGGAAAGCTTTAAAAAAAAAAGGGGAAGAGAAGAGGGGAAAAAACAGGCTTCAAGAATGCACACACACACACGAAGCTTCTGCAATATCTGTCAGAGTTCAGAGCGGAGCTTGGAGTGCCTCGATGATGAAGAGAAGGAAAAATGAAGAAAAGCTGCTGAGTAAGCCGGCACTAACGGTCTTCACGGCAGCTAATGAGACGTCCAGATAAAGCCCAGCTGGAGCTGCCGTCCTCCAGAGGGGGGGGGGGGTTCAAACCATCTCAAGGATTTTTATCTGCTAAAGACACGATTCAAGTGGCGACGTGGTCCGGGGAAGGGAGAAGTGACGAAACAAAAACAAAAAACGGGAACAACTCTCACTTTGAAGGTACAGTGACCGGCCGTTTTGGTGCCGAGCTCCACTCCCGACTGGTGCCAGGAGCGGAGATGTTCAACAGATGTTCCTCGTTTGTTGGTTTATTTTTAATGAGCAGCAAGAACCTAAGAGGCTGTGAACGTCACATGTACACACGGCGTGGCGGAGAGCCTTCCACATCTGGGTCACTAGAAGGAAACGGGACGCGCTGCTCCGATTCGTTCCTGCTGATACTGGCTGTGTTTGTGCCACGCTGTGCCCCCCCCCCTGTCTCATCCCCTTTCAGCTCAGCCCCTCTACATTTGTAGGCTGAGATCAAGAATTGGACTTTTTAAAAAACAAAATTTAAAAAAATGTGATTTTTCAGCTGCTACTGGAGCTTCTTTTTTTTTCTTCTGCATTTCAAGTTTACTTTGCCAAATCATTGAATTCAGGTGTTCCAATCTCTACCGTGGCCAAAAAAAAAATCAAGCACCTGGCATGCAGACTGCTTCTACAACCATTTGTAAAAGAATGGGTCGCTCTCAGGAGCTCAGTGAATTCCAGCGTGGTACCGTGATAAGATGTTACCTGTGCCAAAAAGTCCAGTCATTAAAGTTCCTCTCCACTAAATATTCCACAGTCAGCTGTTAGTGGGATTATAACAATGTGGAAGTGATTTGGAACAAAGAGGTCGGCCATGTAAAACCACAGAGTGGCTCAGTGGATGCTGAGGCTCATAGGGCACAGAGGTCACCAACGTTCTGCAGAGTCAACAGCTACAGACCTCCAAACTTCATGTGGCCTTCAGATCAGCTCAGGAACAGAGAGCAGAGAGCTTCATGGAATGAGTTTCCATGGCAGCAGCTGCATCCAAGCCTTCCATCACCAAGTGTAAAGAGTCAGATGCAGTGGAGTAAAGAACGCTGCTACTGGACTCTAGAGCAGTGGAGACGTGTCCTCTGGAGGGACGAATCACACTTCTCTATCTGACAATCTGATGGACCAGTCTGGGTTCGATGGTTGCCAGGAGAACGGTTCTTGCCTGACTGCATTGAGCCAAGTGTAAAGTACGGTGGAGGGAGGATGATGGTGTGGGCTTGTTTTTCAGGAGTTAGTTCCAGTGAAAGGAACTCTTAATGCTTCAGCATAAAGAGACATTTTGGACAATTTCATGCTCCTAACTTTGTGGAAACACTTTGGGGATGGCCCCTTCCTGTTCCAACATGACTGAGCACCAGTCCACAAAGCAAAGTCCATAAAGACATGGATGAGGGAGTTTGGTGTGGAAGAACCTGACTGACCTGCACAGAGTCCTGACCTCAGCCTGACAGAATACCTTTGGGATGAATTAGAGCAGAGACTGTGGGACAGGCCTTCTGTCCAACATCAGCTGACCTCACAGATGAGCTTCTGGAAGAATGGTCCAAAACTCCCATAAACACTCCTAAACCTGTGGAAAGTCTTTCCAGAAGAGTTGAAGGTCTTATTGCTGCAAAGGGTGGGCCAACATCAGATTAAAATCTATGGATTAGGAATGGGATGGCACTCGAGTTCATAGGAGTGTGAAGGCAGACTTTTAGTTTTATGGTGTGTGTGCCCTGAACTCCAACAAAGTCCAGCAGATGTTTTGTTTTTGCTTTCTGACTGCAGCATTACATCATTTCTTCCGTTCCTGAACAGACATACCATTTCCCCTTTTTGCGAGTTTTTCCCGACCCGGAGTGTCGCAACTGCTGTAAAGCATCAGGACAAAGACAGAAGTGAGAGACGCTCTGCTAATCTGGTCATCACTTTTCCTTTCCCAGACACGACCCAATCCCCACGTCTTTCCTCTTACCACTCTCCTCAGAGGGTGGTACTGTCTCCATGCCGACCACAAGCGTCGTGTTACCACGGTGATGGCTCTAGCTGCCAAATGACTAGGCTTTTATTTGACAGTTAAAGCTTTAAATGATCTAAGGAGACAGAGAGAGGTGGATATGAAGACCTGAGCATTTTACTTAAACAGAAGACAAACGAAAAGAAGTCATCCTAGTCGTTTGAAATTTAAGTCTGACAGCTGTTGATGTTTTGAAGATCAAGGCTGAAATCCCAATTTAATCACAAATATTGAGAATAAATTTGAAATCGGCATTGGCTAAAACAACAAAGAGCCAGCATGTTATTTAAAAAAAATCAAACAAACAGATGTAAGTGAAAGTGGAAGTCTTGAATAAGAGGACAGAATTGACACCAACGAAATGTGGTTTTAGTTCAAAAGCAAAACGTGATTTTTGCACTCTGCTCTTTCGTAGATCAACTTTGGAGCCCGGCATGTTAGTTTCAGCCCGTCTACCTGTCCCAGTTGGGAGTCAGCGAGCCGTTTACTCCCCGAGCTAACCTTCCAACTCGCGCAGATCGTCGCGAATGTCGACTTTCTAAACGGCGTCAACTTAAAAACAGGTGTGGGTGCTGCTTTTCTGGTAGTCGAGCCACGAATGTCTGAGTTTTTCCCCCACTCTTTTCAAACAGACGACTGCCAAATTTTTACCGTAGAGAAAAAGAAAGGCGTTCGGCCATCATACGCAGCTGACTGACAGCTGACAGCAACAACATATACAACCGTGAACTACACACGCACGTCAGATGGAACAAACAACAAACTAAAACCATGACTTTTTTAAAACTAGGATGTAAATGACTCGTCAAATCGAATGCGTGTCCTAGGCTAAAATAAAACAACCAAAAAATAAACCTAAACAGCCAAGGGTCATGACTTTTACTTTCCATTTATCACTGGCGATCCGTGGAAACAGAATTAACCCAACGAGGAACAGAAGTTGAACTCCTGGAAGCTTTCAGGTAGCCGGGTCTGAAAACCCAACATTGGTAATTTTAGACTAAAGGCGGCACAGAGCAGTACAACCTGAGTGTAATATATGTGACTTCCTGTTGAATCGCCACACAGCCGATGAACTCACTGCTGGATTTAAGATCCACTTAATGCGTTAAATGTAGACGACAGAGGGACAAAGCCACTTTTATTTGTTGACTTGTGCCTTAAGTTTGTCCTTCGCCCATCGCCATCTTGAGTTGCAGAGGTAACGCGTGAAACGCTGAGTAACTGGGTCTCTGTAGCTCATTGGTTCAACTGCTTTTTTTTTTTAAAATAGCCAAGCTAGAAAAGTTCCCTTCCTGTAGAGGAAATGGAGCTAAAGAGGAACAACTGAGAGCCTTATCCCAATTGAAAAACCCCTCTAATCAAAAAAGCCAACTTTGTTTTTTTTTTTTTTTTTGTGCATCGACTCAGTAGTATGAATGGTATGATCCACGAAGGAATCTGTTTTCCTGCGAGTCACAGCAGGAAGACGTCTCAGATGGCTGATTTCAGCTTTCACTGATCACAGGTCACATGACAAGTATGTAAACACAGAGTCCCTCTGAGCCCTTCAGTGACTCGTGCCAGATAACTCCATCCAAAAGGCCGTGGACAGGTCAGCGGGAGATAAACGGGCGATTCTCGCCTGCTGAGGCCAGGGCTCGGGGGGGTCTGGTCCAGTCCTGTGACTTCTAATCTAATCTGCCTTTTGGAAGAGCTGTGATCGGGAGTTCATACACGCAGGTCGAAGGGCATAAATCCAGAGGTGTGGCGATGATCTTCCGTGGGCAGGTCGCCGAAGGGTTTGGAGCACGTCGTGAGGTCGTGGGGGTGGCAGCGTATTGAGCTCCTGGGTGGAGTGACGGTGCCGTAACGTTTGGGGGGGGACTGTTCACAGTGGCGTCATGTCTCGGCCACAACCGTGACGGGGACAAGAAACGTGGAAACAAGCTTGTGCACGCAGCATACCCGCAGCTGGACCCTGACGTGGATGGGCGAGCGTATGGAGCGCGGCGAAAGTGCAGAAGGACGTCTCGAACGGGAAACGGCAGGAAAAAGACCTATTTGGCGAGTACTAATGCCTCTTTCACACGGCCCCTAATTCAGAAGTCCGGCTCTACTCCGCTCTACTCGGCTCGGCTCGATAAAGAATGCATCGCGTTCACACCGGCCAGTTTGGTCTGTAGCAGAGGAACACCTCCTCGTGTTGCGGGGGGCGGGGCCATGGCGCGGGGGGCGGGGCCGCGGCGCGGGGTGCGCGCTACCGAAACTTAGCGCAAGTTGTATAAACAACGGAAGCGCTATGGACAACGTTGGCCCTGTGTTGTTGCTGTTTTTTAAACTTATGGGGATTCTCCTGAGACTTCAGGAAGAGAGGCGCAGTGGAAGAAACGCTTTAGATGCAGCGATTGTTGCGCGGAGTAGGACAGCTGTTATCCGCAGGAGGTTTCAGGCTTTACAGCGCCTTCAGCTGGGGGACAGACGGCAGAAACGTTGCAGGGTAAGCTAACGCCGTTGTTTATATTCCTACCTTCGCTTTTTATGCTTGCATCTGGTCACACCCACGACCAATGAGTGAACAGGAGCTAAGTTTGCGCCGCCCACGAAGCAGGGCCGGCCCAGCTGGCCCGACTCCGAAGCAGGGACCAAAAAAGCAGAGACCGAGTGCGAAAAAATGTAGATGTGAACGCTCGCAAAGCGAGCCGAGTAGAGTGGAGCCGGGACCGTTAGGGTACGTGTGAAAGGGGCATAAGAGCACAGCTTTAATAGGTCTTGGGGAGAGCAATACGGTTGCAATCCAGTGCGAGCAATAAACAAGTTCCTAAATGTTTATGGTCTAAGATGGAGGGCCTTTTGTTGCTCTAAGGATCGAGTTGTTTTAAATCCCGAGTTGAGTGAGGCTCAGGCCTGATGCTGATGGTTCATCCATTTCTGTAAGCACCTCCATGAGTTAGAGCTGGGTCTAAGAAAGTCACAAAATCTTCACTGAAAGAAGAAAAGCGTCCTCAGAGAAACCTATGGGGAAACGACGCTGCTCTGGGCCAACACTGACAGAATTGCAGGAACATGTGGATAGGCAGTGTGTGTGTGTGTGTGTGTGTTAGGGCGAGGGCGTCAACTTTCGTCAGGATTTACGAGCAAGGCAGCCAGGAGAGAGCGAGAAAACATTTGCTCGGCCACAGCAGCCACATTCACCCAAACGCGTGACGCGGCGAGTTTTTTTTTTTTCTCCCCCTGAAGGTGGCGAACCCTCCACAAACCCGGAGACTCCGGTTCCGGTTTGTGCAACGGCACCGAGCGACGTTGGAAGTCCCCAAAGGCTCGCCGCCTCTCGTCCGGGGCCGATCGCGAGGGCATTTGGCACGCGCAGTTTTTTTTTTTTTTTTTCCTTTTTCTGAGAGCTGGAAAAACATGACATTTGTTTCCTAAACATGAGAGTGCCCGGGAGGAGGCGGGGAAACAAACTTTTCGTTCAGGTTACAGCTGCTTGTTGCAGCAGCGAATAAAGCTCCTCTCTGGACTGGAGCGGGTTTTTCCTTCAGAACTTCGACACAGCTGAATCAGGCCCTTTCAGTATTTAACACTAATGCTGAACTCATCAAATATCGCTTAAAATAAAGACCTAGAATTCTTTGTAGGAATGCTTATCACCCGCCGCCTTTCATGCTAGAGCTGCGCTGACTCCCAGCTACTACCACGCCAAAATTGGGTTCAATCTCCGCAAAACTTACCGCCCTACAGCCATTTATGCGTTCTCTAAGGTTGATTGGCTGCGGCGGCCACCTTTACTTGGATTCCCTCCATAAGTTAATCAGTTGTAGATGAACGTTTAACGATGACTTTCTGAGAGTTTCGTTAAAATCCATCCAGGGGCTCGTGAGATATTTTGCTAACAGACAGGTAGTTAAAGGCAAACTTTCAAACAGACACCGTCTGCTCAGTTAGCACGTAGAAGATGATTCTTGGCCGCTGTCGCGCCAAACTTTAGCTCAGCAAGCGTCACACTGACCGGGTCGTGCCTATTGTTGCGTTTTCTAAAGAGCCTCAGCTGTGGCGGCCATCTTGAACAGAGCTGGCACCGAGGGACTATCGGTTGTAGATCCCATCGATTACTTTCTGAGGGTGTCTGGTTTAGATTTTGGCGAACAAAGGAAAAAAACAAAACAAAACAAACAATAACAACTTTACAATACATGTTGTTTCAGTCTGCACAGGAGTCAAACACCACCACCCCTGTTTCTGTCTCGTGTTACTGAAGTCTCGCCGGGCGTAAAAAAACAATCCTCTAACTGTTACACGTCTTTTACTCCCACCACTGTTAGAGACAGCCGCCTGAACTGTTCAGACCGGATTCAATGTGGATCGGTGGCTTGAGCGGTCGCCCTGCAGCGAGAGAGTCGGGGGTTCGATTCCACCAGTATGCCAACACAATTCCACAAATCCAACACAATTTGAATTTCTAAACTGAGTCTACTGGTTATAAACTGATCGTCAGAATGGGTCTAAATTAATCCAGTTCTTAAACAGGCAGCAATAAAAAGTCCTGTGTTTTACTTCCTGTTCTCACACCGGGCTGAAGCTGAGGAATCGCTCTGATTGGCTGGAAATCTTCAGATTATTCCTTCGTGGATAACACCTGAGCAACGTAGGTTATAAAATGTTTGATTTCATCTGAGTTTAGAAATGAATGAATGAATGAATTAGCCCGATCACTGCCTGACCCAGTTAGCTGTAACGCCACCGTGCGTCGTTTATTTAACAGATTCAGAACATATAGAGGATGAATATAAGGGTACAGGTGGACCTTGATGCTGACACTGAACCCCTCATTGCCTCCGATGTGTCCCGTCTGTGTATGAATGGGATCTAAAGCACTGATTAGTCTCTACAGAATGATTGATTCAGGTTAGTGTTGTAGAGTGCTGATTGGATGTGTGAGGACGGGTAAATGAGGACACGAGTGGCCTGGTTGGCTAAAAGGCTGCTATAAAAGTGCAGTCTATTTATGTGCAATAATCTAAATAATAAGTGGAATGACATTTAGAAAGCCGAGCAACAGGCTGTGTGGATGCAGCCTCCAGCTCTCACATCTGCCCCCCCCCCTCCTAGAAAGCTTCCAGCAACAACGCAGCCTCGTTAACCCCTCAGACGGGACCTTCAGCTCGAGGTGGCACCGCGTGGGTTCAGAGCGCAGCTCCGGGCCTCGCACTCCGTTACCGACAGCAGACCGAGTGCCCGGTCAGACAGCTGCGGGGGGGGGAGAGAGACGGAGGAGATGAAAAGAAGAAGCCAGATGCGAAGAGACGAGGAGGCGACCGAGGAGGACATTAAAAACAGGCGAAGAAGGAACGAATGTTTTTGTTTTTTCTTTTCTCCCAAAGCCTTTTTCCTGTTTGGACCTCTCTTTATCAATGTCGTCCTTTTGCGCCCCCCCGGTTTAGACGGCGGCTCCCGCAGACCTAAGAGGATGAAAGGGAGGAGGTGTGGCGTGCCGAGAAACCGTTGACCTCAGCGTTGCGTTGGGAGTGTTGCCACAGCTGGGTCTGCTTCAGTCACGTCAAGGGAACGCATCAGAAAAGAAAAGGAATCCGACCGCTGCTGCTCCTCGTCTGTGGGCTTTGTCTCAAGGCTGATTATTTTAATATTGTTCTCATCAGTCATTAGCCTACTTGGAGACATTCAAATCGCCCCACACGTTAGTTTGTCTACAATAACCTAACAAGTCATAAAAGTCTGGGAAAGAGACATTTAATGAGGGCAGGAAGCTTTCTGAGACGACCTTCAGCACAAAGAACCAAAACAAATGGTAAAAATAAGGTCCACAAATCACACGCCTACTTTAGGAAAATATATAGATAGAAAAACTAAAATACATGGAATTATATGCATAAATTATCTAAAGCCTCAGATTAAACAGAAAAAAGTTACATCTGGAGGAGTCGTGGACGGGTCACCGGTCCGTCACGGGGACACGGAGACGAGACAAGCAGTTGCGCTCACACCTGAAGCCAATTCGGACCAGCCGTTCGCCCTAGCCATGCGGGTTTGTGGCACCGTGCGTCGCCCCTTTATGTGCAAGGCAGCCATGTTGGATTGGCGCGGTGGACGACAGGTGCCGACGCACCAAAACGCACACGGATGATGGATATTCGAGCTCCGCAGACTCATCGGCATCTTCCTGCCGTGTGACCCGGTGCTAGCAGTGAGACGTGGGTCAGCCCACCTCCCTGTCTCCCTCCTCTTCATCACTACACTCCCTCCTCCTAAACATGGAGGTTCGGTTAGGGACCGTCAACAAATTACTGAACCAATGGCACTTAAAAAATAAAAACTAAATAAGCTCCATGTCATGTGAACGTCTCACCAAGAGGTAATGTTGGATTGTTTCACTAGACCGGACTAATAAAACACATCTGTTTCTGATTTTAAAGCATTTTATATGTTTTTATGACAATTTTATGTTTTGTTTCCCTCAATAACTTCCACATCTTTGGACCAGGTGAGGAAAAAATAATGTTGAGTTCTTTCATTAGACTGGACTAATAAGACACACCTACCTACTGAAAACTTTAAAATGGAGGTTATTTATTAGGTTTTGTTTTTTTAAGTGTCATTGGTTCAGTAATTTGTTGACGGTCCCTAAGCGAACCTCCGTGTTCACCGCCAAAAGGACACCGCTGAGTCCGCGGAGCTGGAAGACCCATCATTCCTGAGTTTGCGGCGCGTTTGCACCTGCTGGCCACCGTAGATTAGCGCCGGCGAGGAACGTCCAACTCCTCGATCTGCAGTTCCTAATCATTTCGTTCTGACTTGGAACTCAAAAATGCCAACTTCTGAGTTAAAAGAACAAAAGGAGTAGTTTAGCGGTCTAAAGATAGCTAACTTTCTTGACGCGGCAGCGATTTGTTCTAACCCATACAGCTGACTCAGTTTTCTGGTAACCGTCCAACTCTTCTTCATTTGTTCAAGTTTTGTGGATATTAGGTTTGGGGAGGACGGAAAGTGTCTCTCTGCCAGGGTAGAAAGATCTGGGCTCCTTTTCCATTATCAACGGAAACCTTCCATCGGACTCGGACGGCTCCGTTTGTGGAACTGCGATGAGCCCCGTTTGATGGCGAGAACGTTTACCGGGCAGCGTGAAGCCGTCTCCTCTGTTAGTGCGCGCTAATCAGAGGTGAGCTCAGCTCGTAGCAGAGCTAATATATTACTGTTTCACAGAGGAGCTCAGGAAAGGGGACACGAACCCAACCACGGGGATGTATTTAAACGAGGAACGTGACGAAACAACGACACACTTTATGGTTTCAGGTCAAGTGGGTTAGTAATAATTAAACACGTCTGTTCCAAAATGATGTGATGACTTTACACTCAGGTTTTGCCCCTCAAGCCGACTGTGACTGTGGCCAACCCGTGAATGCTCTCAGCTGCTAATAACCAGCCCGCACGTGCGCGCTTTGGTTAGAGTTGGCATGAAACGGCACAGCTTTCAGTGTCGAACCGCCGCGTACGGTCCGAACTGCATGCGGGGCTCTCCCGTCTGCGGGGGCGAACAAATCCAGCTGTTCGGGAAGCCAAAAAGGCCAGAAAATGGCTGAGGTCATTAACCAGAAGGCAACAGAGTCATAATTCCGAAGCACAGAAGACAGTCTGGCTTTTGGCTCAGTGTGTGTTTCTCATGGGGGGTGGGGGGGTGGGGGGGACGCCGGAGGCCAACTCGGTCATCCGTAACAAAGTAAACAGCCCAGACTGAGTGGAGGAACCTGATTGGAACTGTTCTGCCACGTTCCGACTAACTTTAGGCGGTATTCCTCCAAGCCGATGGTTCTAACGAAGCCCGTCGGTTTGCACCTGACCGCATTCAGAGCAAATCAGAATCTACTGGAACCTCGCCGTCTTTGGGCGCCCTAATGAGCCGTTGGAACCCAGGAAGCTCCCCGTGCGTCCCAACAGCCGGACGAACCGTTTTGACAGCTTTGAACGCGTCGCCCCCGACAAACAGCGGCTGTGCAAGATCAGAGTCTCCAGGGCGGCGTCTGGAGACTCTGATCGGCGCGTTTATCACGTCGCATCTGGATTTCTGTAACTCTCTTTTGATAGGAGTTAGCCAGGCCTCCCTCTCTCGTCTACAGCTGGTCCAGAACGCTGCTGCGCGGTTTTTAACTGGTACTAACTTTTGTTTCGAGACCACATGACGCCGGTTTTAGCCTCCCTTCGCTGGCTTCCTTTAGAATCCAGTTTGAAATTCTTTTATTTGTTTTTTTTTAGTCTCTTAATGGTCTTACCCCTCCTTATTGGTCTGAGCTGCTTCCCCGCTACTCTTAGATCGGCTGACCAGATGTCCCGAAGACATTTTATACGTCCAGAGGAGACCGAGCCTTTGTAGTTCTGGATCCTAAAGCGTGGAATGAGTTACCGCTGCAGGTCAGACAGGCTCCATCTTTAGCTGTTTTTAAAACTCGCTTAAAAACAAACTTTGCCTCCTTGGCTTTTAACCCAGAACGAGTTATGGTCTGTCTTAATCTTTCCCTTCCTAACTTGTACTATTTAAATCATTTTCTGCAGCTCCTCTTTCGTGTTTTTGTTTCATTTCTTTTCATTTCTCTTACACCGCTTTGGACGGCGCTTTGGTCAGCTGTTAGGTTGTTTATAAGGGCTTTAGAAATAAAGCAACCCCAAAGGAGGCTCAGGACGGGTTCTGGCGTCGGCGCGGGTTTCGGCTTGCGATGAACGTTACCTTTCTGCAGGTGGATGATGTCGGGGAAGTTCGCCAGCAGGCCCTGGTAGAGCGACAGCTTATCCAGCACGTGGAAAAGGTCAGACTTCGGCTGCTCGGCGAACATCTCCCCAATGTTCTCGTAGGTGCGGCCCGTGTGCGAGATGGCGCTGTTGAGCGCGTCCGACTTGTGGGGGGGGTCCAGCGCGAACGCCTGGCTGATGGCCTGGAAGGAGTTGCCCAGGCGCTGGAACTCCTTCCGGAAGCCGCCCAGGTGCTTGCGCACCAGCTCCGAGGCCACGTGCGTGAGCTGCATCACGCTGTCGTCCATCCTCTTGGCGAACGTCTTGAAGTTGTCCACCCGCTCCTCGACGTCCTGCAGGTCCTGGTGCTCGCTGGGGATCTGCAGGGTGAGCATGAAGTGGGCGCCCACCATCTCGTCCTTCTCCGCCCGCCTCTTGCCCAGCTTCCACTGCTTGTCGTCCGAGCACATGAGGAAGTGCTCGAAGCCCTCGTACTGGGAGAGCACCGGGTGGCTCGTCATGTGGTTCATCCACAGCACGAGCCGCCGCTTGCGCTTCTCGATGAAGTCCTCCTCGAAGCGGCCCGTGGCCTGCTTCTCGGGGAGGTGGGGCACCGAGATGACGGTGAACTTGTGCAGCAAGCGGTTGTACAGCCAGTCGAAGTGTTTGTAGCGCCTGTAGACGGGGCGGCCCGTGTGGCTCGGCGTGACCCGGTACGATATGTAGGTCTTGATGCCTTTGAACTTGGTCTGTTTGGTGGGGTCCTCGATGGAGCAGGCGAAGGGCTGTGGGTTCTCCTTCCACCTGGGCCCCAGGGGACCCATCTCGATGGTGTAGGCCTCGGCGATCTTCGCCATCATGGGCACGTCGCCGAGCACGAACGCCTCCACTCCCGAGCGGACGAAGCTGGAGAAGCGGTTCAGGTTGCGTCCCACCACGCTGCCCTTCCTGGAGCCCGAGCCGCCGTCTTGCCCCGACACCGACTTGCTGCGGTAGTGCACGTTGGGGTTGGTCGACAGCGGGGTCTGGTACATGTGCCCGTTGGCGCCGTTGGCCCCGGGGCCCCTGGTGTTGTCGGCGTCCTCCACGACCGTGGACCGGTCGTCCCAGTCGTCCCAGTCGTCGTAGTAGTCGTCCTCGTCGTAGATCTGGCCCGAGCCGAGCGAGGCGCCCGGCGTGGGCGCGAAGCACAACGAGTCGTTTCCCAGGGACCCCGCGGGGCTGATGGAGCAGTCTGTCACGCTGGAGTCGGACCGGGTGCGGAGGACCTTCACGTAGGAGGCAGGGAAGAGCCCCCTCTCCCCTCGGCTGTTCTCCCCTTGGAACCAGCCGTTCCCCGAGTTCTCATCGAAGATGGTCACTTCCTCATTCTCCTGGATGCTGATCTCCTCCTTGTTTTCGCTGATAAAGGTGTAGAGGGCGAGACCTTTCACTGACATCTTGGCACTCGAGCGGGGGTCCTGGACCATGAACTTCTACTTGCACATCGTGCCTGGGGGGGGGGGTGGTCAGGCTCACTTAAAGCATGCTGCGTGGAAGTGTTTACCACCGGTTCACTGAAACTTTTGAGACTTCTCCCCCAAGAGTTCGCTTTCACAACATCGTGCCCTGCGCCACAAAGGAACTGGCTGCCTCCGTTCACATCCCCAAAACACAACAGGTTCAGAAAGAAACGCCAAAGTGCCCCTCCAAGAAGCGCCGACGGTGGGTCGTAATCCTCCTCAGCAGCAGATTAGTGATGTCCTCCCAGCAGATGGACACATCTCCGAGAAAAACACGTTCACCCCCGGCGAGGAGAGCAACAAGACGGCTGAGTAATGGCATCCCAGGGCATTATTTCCAGCCTGCACCGCTTTTTTTCTCCCCCCCTTTTTTTTTTGTTCCCCTCTCAGACACAAACTTGCTGCGTTTTCCTCGTAAACATGTACCCGCTGCGCATCTTTCGCTCGGTCCTTACGAAGACGAGTAGGACACTTTGTCCTGTCCCGGAGATTATTGTCCCCTTAAAGCGTATTCCTCGAGGCGCCGTGACAAAGTAACTCTTTCCATGACGCCGAGGCTCGGACAATTGAAGGCAACTTCGCCTCTTTTTTTTTTTTTTTTTTTCGCCAGTTTCCTTTATGTTCCTCTGAGAGGAGAAACAGCGCCAACACCGCCCCCTGCCGGAGGAAAGGAGCGCTGCAACACGGCGTCGACTCGGAGGCAAAATTATATTTATACAATCTAAACGCTTATTGTTTAATTTATCTTTAATAATTCTTTCTCTAGAGGGTTATGTGGAATTTCCAAAATTCCCATAAGTACGGGGAATGTTGACGTTTAAAGTGAAATAGTTTAAAAACTAGCACATCGGCGCTTTCAATCATTTGTGCCCCACATTTCAGGAGGGATTTGTATTTCTTTTTTACTGCTTTAAATTAGTTTACTCGCTATAAAAGTGGGCATATAAGTTGTGTTTGTAAATGTTCAATGTTTTTATATAATAATAATAATAATAATAATAATAATAATAATAATAATAATAATAATAATAATAATAATGTGGTCCAGATGTAGAAGTTTTAACAACATTGATGGCCCACAAGCAGCTATTCATGTGAATAAATGTCATTGAGGAAAACCGTGCAACTCCGGAATAGTTTTGCACTTTTGGTTGACCAACTAGAATTCCCCTCCTCTGGCAGAAAACATGGCGTGACATCAGCGTGACGTCTCAGCAGCCGCAGCCGCAGCCGCATCAGCCTCCCTGAATGCCCGGGTATCTGTCTCTGTTAGCTATCATTACACCTGTTTCACATCCAGTTTAATGCCTATTTTTATTCGACTTTATGTGTACTTTGTAGCCACGAACGTAAAACGCTCAGACCCGCTCGCTAGCTCGTCAGGCTAGCGGGCGTAGCTCTAGGCTAGCTTGCTAACGTAAAGGCTGCATGCATGAGGTGGCGATGTAAAATGAGAAGTTCTCGTTTTTTTCTTTCATATTTTCTTTTTCCTCATGCCTTTAAGAAAATGGTTTACCTGTAGGCGAGAAGGCACTTGTAGATAAGTCGTGTGGTTAAATACAGAGCATGTGTTTAATGTTTAATATCGAGTTTAAAGCACGAATTATGTCCTCTTTTTAACATGATTTTTTCTGTTTTGCGTAAATAGCCAAACATACTGATGTTGAAAGGGACTAAAACAAATTATTTAATGTAGATGCGATTATGACAACTTAATGATGGCATCCCACCACAGTAATGTGTCTAAATGAAGTAGTAGTCATTTTATGATCATCAAGCTGCAGGTAAATGAATGAGGAGGACACAGTTTGGATCACAGATCCATTTTAGGAGTCCTTATTTGAACTTCCTGTTGTGTTTTGGCTTGGCCACTCGTGCCAAAATGAGAAACCTAACATAGGCTAGCCTGTCCTATCCAAGTGTCTCCTTATGGCTCACCTCCCCTCTAAATCTGTCATCTCAGGGATGTCCTGAACCATGGCCCGGAACCATGAGCAGCACTAAGTGCCTCCCGTTGAATAGGAGTGGAGACAGACCGTCAGGACCTTTTCAGTTTTTATCAAAGTTTGTGTGTTCGCTGGTGGCTGAGAGACAAAAGGAGGGTCCGTTCTCCTCTGCGTCGCAGCGACAGAAAACCTTTCCTTCCAAGTCACTTCCAGTTCAGACGAGTCTCAGTTGCTGTGCGAGCTCCTCGAGCAGGGGGGCCTTCTTTTCCCGCCTCCACTTCATGGGAAATATCGATGTTCGATGTATCGATGTTCTCGATATGTCTCCCCCCCGTGTCCTCTGAGCTATCAGTGGTTCTCGCACTCCTACAGTCATGGCTGTGTTCGGTTCAAGCCCAAAAGCTTTTTGGAGATGATGAAACGTGCACGTGACGGAGGCCTTAACATCATCCAGGACGGCTAAAATGAACGTGTGTAAGAGGTTACACACATAGAGTTTACACAGCTAAAACAGACATGAACGTGCGTGGACGTGAACGCGTCGTCATGTTGGCTTTTCGTTGACACGCTAGTCCCTGGAAAATTGGGGAAAAAGTTTGTAAATATGAAGCAAAACAGACGACGATGGTCGTTTTATTTAGACATGGGTTCAAACTGATGATCGAAAGGTTCAGACACACACACACAGAAACAACTGCCAGATGTTTCGCAGCTCGATCAGATCCGAAGAACGCCTAACCGCCGCTGTGTTCGCAGTGCCGTCACCATGGACGCCCTGACCGACGCGCTCTCGGCCAGCTTCGCCGTGTCCAAGGAGCCCAACAGCACGGCCGCCCCCCACCCCCGGCTGGCCCAGTACAAGGGCAGGTACAGCGCGCTGGAGCAGAGCGAGCGGCGGCGGCGCTTCCTCCACCTGCAGAAAAGGTAAACACCCACACACACACACACACCGGTTGGTGTCTCCGTCCACCCGGGGTGTTCACGCTCCCTCGGTGAGCCTGAATACCGTGTAGCTGTTCATTTTGAGCGTAAAGCACGACAAGAAAATTCATTATCTACACATCTTGGGACATTCTGATCAATGAAGGCTCGTGACGCAACAACGCAAACGTTGCTTTTTTAAAGTCAGCTTTAACTCCCGAATCAACGTTTTAAGGGACTAGGAAGCGGCCTTATGGGAATGAAATGCACAGCATCCAGAACGATGTAAATACATCTGTGTTTCTGTCAGCAAAAGGCTGAACTACGTGAACCACGCGCGGCGCCTGGCCGATGGGGACTGGACGGGGGGCGACAGCGACGAGGGGGAGGACATGGAGAAGCAGGAGGACGGGGAGCGGCAGGACGACGACGATGAGGAGATGGAGATCGAGAGGAGGAAGCTGCCGAGGCATTACGCCAACCAGGTCAGTGGTGACTCCTGGTGGGCTTGTCCTGGCCAGCAGAAGGCGCTCGGGGTCCACTGTTTCAGCTCTGTTGGCCCTGGGCTCAACATATTTGATGGCAGTCAAACATGTAGCTACCCGAGCTCCTTCTTGCTCCTCAGCTCATGCTGTCTGAGTGGTTGGTGGACGTCCCGGCAGAGCTCGACGCCGACTGGCTGATGGTGGTCTGTCCCGTCGGGAAAAGGTCCCTCATCGTTGCCTCGAAGGTAGGTCGCTGTCACCTCCGACCCTTCGGACCTGTCTCTTTAAAGGCCTGCCACCTGCAGGATCAGCGCTGCGTTTCCTGGCACTGAGGAGGATGTGATCGGGACCGTAAATCCCGACGAGTCACCCAGTCCTGAGCAACTCTGTGGGATTTATTTTGTTCGGGGGTTTTTTCCCGGTGCTTGGAGAGCAGTTTGGAATGTTCCAGTAAGAGCTATTAGTCATTAAATTAGCAAACGCAACCAGGAAAGAGGGGGGAAGAATACAATCCACATATTAAAAATCTTATTCAGAGTGACATTTACCAACAATGGCCGCCATACAGAAACTTATCGGGTCCGGTTCGGATCTAATTACAACCAGCCTGAACAGGAATGAGTGAGGTAGGCTTATTCCTCCATGTTGTTACTGGGGAAAAAACAAACAAGTCAAATAATTTGAAATAAAAGCTTTATTAGCTTGTGCTGACATTTCGCGGAGCTCTTCAATCCAATTAAAGTCATTCCCTGCGTGAAGTGTCCAGTCCGTTATCCGCTCTCCGACGTGTTTGCGTTGACGTTCACGGAACCTGTTAGGAAGAAAAGCTCGCTCAGAGCCGTGGAGGAGTTGGAGACTGAAGATGAGCGACTGTCAGGGTTCGACGGCGTTCAGCGAATCGATCGTTTGAGCTGCTGGAAATGAAATTAGGGTTTGGACCATGGCGACGGGTCCGAGGCGGTTTAGTTGTTTGTCAGCTGGAGTTTTGTTTAGTAATGTAAAACCGTCCGGTTGAGTTTTCCTTTCAGGCTGCGGGAACACGCGGGAAGTGAAACTGCCGCTTCACGAGAAAAACACACGAAGCTCAGGGGTTTAAATTGCCCTTTTTTTTTTTTTTTTTTTCCAGGGACGATAAAACCCTCAAAACAAACACAGTTAAAATGATTTTAAAGGGCTACTTCACGTGTTTTTAAGCTCAAATCGTGTTCCCATAAACCACTGTGAAGATTTGAGTTTTGTTTTTTTAGGTTCTAATAATCTCCTTTGGTCTTGGCCTGGCTCAGACTAGCCTTTAGCTCGTCAGTCGGGTCAGAATTAAACTCCAAAGAGCCGTCTGCAACAGGAACGAAAATATAACCGTTCCACAGAACCGACTTCGAAACGTCTGAACTGCCCCTTTAAGGACCAGATGATTATTTTTAGAGAATACGCTGTCATTTATAAACACAGAGATGTTCAAGCAATCATCATTTGGGAGGGTTTTTCACGGCTTTGAATCCGTTTCTGCTGTCACTGAAGCCCTGTTTACAGAAGAACAACCTTTTTTTTTAATGTTTACTGAAAAAAACCATGTTTACGTGGACGCGGCTGCGCTCACTGGTCGTCAGATAGGAAACGACCAGCTGTCGTACTGTCGCTTTAAAATGATCGCATTTCGACCCAAACTATCACATGTGAGTGAAGTCTGCTTTCACAGAGGGGGGGAGGTTGGAAGATTAGTTGTGATTGGTTGAACACGTGCAGAGAAAAGGAGGGGGACTTGACCCTACGACTATCTTTGTAAACAGTAAGAAAACCATGTAAACAGTGAACACACAGACTGTTGTTTGCACCGACAGTGAGGTTGGGTTTCTGCTACGTGTTGAAAAGGGTGAGCAACATAAACAGAACTCTGCTGTCGGCCATTATTACTGTTGTTGATGTCCTCCTGTGTGGGCAGGACAGTGACTGACTGCAGCCGTCTGAGGTGTGCACGTGCGGCTTCCTTTAAAATGCAAACAGAAAGGTCAGAAAATCTCCACTCTGAGGTCTGGGTTCAAAAAGTTTCAGTGGCAGAGAATCCAACCGCTGTCGTCGTCCCGTCGTCTCGTCAGAAACTGGACCAGCCAGTCTGTCCGACACGCAGACGTTTGGCTTTACTGTTTAGGTTTTGTTTTCGGGCTCGTGCTGTCACGGTTCAGCTGCTGAAGATGACGATGACGATGGGCGATATATTCGCGCAGCTGACATCTGGACCTTTTTTTGCTCATCTCAAATGACACAAAAACATCAGTGCGTACCGGCGACGAGCACACCTTCAGAGCGCGTCTTCAGCACCGCCGGTAATGACGTTCACAACCTGCTGAAACCCGAGAAGGTAAACATGCTTGGTTTCCTGTCAAATCCTTTATAAGCTCTTTCTAAAACACACGTATCAAACTCAAGGCCCGCGGGCCAGATCCGGCCCTCCAGTCTGGGACAGATCAAGTCTCTGATTCTTATTTTGCTTAAAAAAAACTGAGCCTAATTAGTGAAGTTTTCTCCTTACAGTGACTTAGAAGCCAACGATATATAGTTTTAATTTCTATATGATCAGGTTTTTGTTGATGGCTTTTTAAAAATATCTGTTTTAATGTTAAAAAAATCATTTAAAAGCTGAGTGAGGCGTAAGAAATGACTGCCAATGATGTGCTGTTTGAAGTTTGATCTATTTGTCTGTGTTCATTAATCAATCAATCAATCAAATTTTATTTGTATAGCACATTTCAGCAGCAAGGCATTTCAAGGTGCTTTACATAATTAAAAAACAAAATAAAAACAGCATGTGACAATGAATAAACAGTAAGAAAGAGACAAACATCAAAAACCCGCACTCTAA
>NC_051440.1:6285053-6293789 GCF_001649575.2 Kryptolebias marmoratus | reverse complement strand
TGCAGCTGTTTGATTGATTTATTAGTCAGACCTGTGAAGATGCTGTTGCAGTAATCAATGCGGCTAAAGACAAACGCATGGATGAGTTTCTCTAGATCGTGCTGAGACATAAGTCCTCTAATCCTGGAGATGTTCTTCAGGTGATAGAAGGCAGACTTTGTGACTGTCTTAATGTGGCTCTGAAGGTTCAGGTCAGAGTCCATCACTACTCCCAGGTTTCGGGCCTGATCACTGGTTTTTAGTTGTAATAACTGGAGCTGCGCATTGATTGTAATTTGCTCCTCTTTAGGTCCAAAGATAATAACTTCAGTTTTGTTTCTGTTCAGCTGGAGAAAGTTTTGGCACATCCACACATTTATCTGTTCTAAGCATCTATTCAGTGATTGGATGGGTTCAGAGTCACCTGGTGACATCGTGATGTAGCATGTTTGCTCTAAATTCTGTATAATCTGTAACAGGGAAAATTATGAATCATTATGAATAATTTGACATAATACATCTAAAACCGAGGTTAATTTTATGTAATTCTTAATAAATATTGATCGGGATTGGCCCTTGGCTAGGACCAAATTTTTAATTTTGGCCCCCTTGCGTCACTGGGTTTGACACCCCTGGTCTAAAAGGAATAGTTCCCCGTTTCTATCTTTTTGTTCTGATTTTGAGACGTTGCAGTTTTTGGAAACATCCAGTCATTTATTTATTTCCTTTATACGCACCAAATTGCTCAGTAGAAGACTAAAAGCAGCGGCGAAGATTTTGTGTCGTCTCGCTTCAAATCTAGGCATGGGTCAGGATGAGTCTCTCTGATAATCTTGATCCATAACTGAATATAGTAGTTGTAATATTAAAACCAAGAAAACGTCATCGAATGATTCGATTACTTCTAGTGAAAAAAGCATACATGCAATTACTAATACTACTGAAATGGGTGTTTTCATGAAGAAGACGGTGGGTTTTAGGGTTGTCCACGGTGTCCCAGCTCTGTTGGAACTTTCTACAGGCAGCTGTGAGACGTTTACTCTGAATTCATTGCCATTTTTACTTTTAAATCGTTTCACTGATAGCATCCACTGTGTGGAGCAAGAGCAGCGAAATTCAACTTCTCCTTCTGAAGCAAAACGGCCGATTCCATCGAGACGAGTCCCTGTCAACAAAAACCAAATCCTTTCATCAGCTGACAGTAAGTTGGCAGAGGAAGCAAGACCAGAATAAGGATGTGAGAGGATTTCTATAAGCTGCCCGAAATGTGTGGGAAACTTCTTCTTGTGGTTTAGATGCTAAATGTTCCCGAAACGAGAGATTTCTAAAACAAAACGGAGGAAGTTAGTTTGGGGCAGATTCCTTCACAGAAGTTCTCCTCTTTACATCGTTGCTTCGGCTCGTTGAGGTTTGCAGACGTTAGTTTCTGCTCCGCTCCCTTCGGGTCCCACCGTCAGTCCGGGGGGAGGTTCTGAACTCTGACTGGACCGCTGCAGCACCTCGACCCTTTTCCATTTTTGAGCCGTTCTGTTGTAGATCAGCTGCTGTTGCTCTGAGCTTCAGCTGTCGGGACAGACGTCCTCATGTTTTAGCTCCGCAGCCTGGTACCGGTCCGCGGCCCGGGCTTTGGGGAACTCTGGTTTAAAGGACATGGTTCCACGAGTCAGGTGGTTCTTTCAGACACTCCCTAAGTCGTGCTGCCATGTTGTTGTTATTTGTAGAGAAAAGAGGGCTTCTCCAAACAAGCCACACGTGTTTAATCTTTTTGTAATGGTACTGTCATGACCTTTAACCTTTAACCTAACTGAGGCCTGCAGTTTGTCTGCTCTTTGGGGTGAACTTGCCATTTATTTGAGAATGACTGCTTCCCAGTGTGGAAAGAGGACCTGCAAACGGTCTGGAAACGCCCTTTAACCCCTCCCAGATTGACGGGCAGCATCAGCTGCTCCTCGGAGGTCGGCGCCGGCGCGCTGATGTCACGCAGAGAGGTCGATCTCACCGACGGCGATCAGCAGCTCCCAGACAGCTCTTCGAGCCCGTCTACTCCAGTCTCCCGAAAAAGGCTGAATCGGGCCCCGAAAGTCGGCGAGCTAATCCACGCGGCCGAGGTTCGTCCCGTTTAATAAAAGTGTGTCAACATCAACGGCAGCGCGGGGTGTCATTTCCTGCCAAATAAACCGGCGTGTAAAGACACACACAGAGTGTCACCGGACTGGTTTATCTGCAGTGGATGGTGTCGCTCCTCTTTGCTTCGCTGTTCAATCAGGAGAAAACGAGTCAGACAGATCTGCCACGAACAGCGTCCGTGCAGCAGGCGAGGGACCGAGCGTGTCCTCTGTCCTCCGTCCTCCGTCCTAACTGTCCAGTTGTGCGTAGGGAGCTGCAGGCGAGCCGTTTCAGGCTGTTGTTCCTTCCTGCCAAACGCAGACACGTCATCGTTTTCCTCCTGTGTGCAGCCGCAGAGTTCACACTGACGTCCCCAATGTGTGGCTGTAGTTTTCTTCATCGCGCTCGGACCTACAGCCTCACTTCGCACCCATTTCCTCTGTCTTAAGTCCATTCAAACAAGGCTGTCCATACCTCATATCCAACTGTGCCTTTCTGTTAAGAAGACAAAAGTAGCGTTTTTACGTGGACAACTTTGTCGGGGTTAGTAAATAAAATGTTTGTTTTTTTTCTGTCCTACCGTTTGTCCTGTGTGTGTGTGTTTCTTTTGAAGGGTTCCACTGCGGCGTACACTAAAAGCGGCTATTGTGTGAACCGTTTCCCTTCCTTGCTGCCCGGTGGGAACCGACACAACTCCGCCATGGGAAAAGGTGAGCGTGCCGGGTTTGTTTTAGACCAGCAACAAGCCGCTGGGCCTTTTTTTTTTGGACAAAATATCAGCGTTTCCCAAACTCCAGGCTCTCCCGCTCAAGTTGTACAATCATTTGATTTCGCGAGCGCTGTGAGGCTTTTATTTTGACAGAGGGGGAGGTGGAAGCCTACCCTGCTCTCCTGGACGTTCCGCCTGCTGGTGTGAGAGCGAGAGCTGATTTTCACTGTCAGGATACATGAGCACAAAACAATAACAGAGATTGTATTTTTTTAAATATAAAGTCTTTTTCTTGATGTAGATGGCGTTGCCTTTAAATGCTGGGTGACTTAAAGGAAAAGATAAAACCAGACTTTGTCTTCAGCGTCATCAGCCGGCACAAACCTACAGTCCACCCAATATATGTAAGCAAAGCACATCATTGGCTTCACGGTGTTAAAGCTACAATGTCCAAGGAGGGGAGAGCAGTTGTAGTATTAAAACGAAAGGAAAGACATCTACAGTCAAATCAGGACAATAGAGAGCGCAAACTTCCACCAAGCCCTTGGAAAAACGGAGCTCTTCTACGATCTGGATCGCCACCAAAACTTCATCACTTGTTCGTTGTGACAAAAAAAAACTCAAATCAAACCGTTTGTTTTCGCCCACACCTTTTATCGTCCACGAGACACTCTGATCAGAACTCCCAGGAAGCTCCTCCCTCCTCCTGCTCAGCTCTCCTGTCTTTGTACAGATGTTTGCTTCCCTACTGCGACCAGACGTGTTTATTAAACCGACTGAGACGGTACGTTTGGCATTTTCAAATTTGGGTTAGGGTTAGGGTGAACAATAATGAGCAAACGAAGGGAACGTGTCCCGACGCTGCCCGGCCCGAGGCGCACTTCCTCCCGGCCACCACAGCCACGAAAAGCCGCCTGTGTCTCTGAGGTCTTTTTAAGTTCAGAGGTTTCTAAGTTTTGTTGGAACAGTTGGAAAGACGTCTGTATTTTCTGACAGCGGAGCAGCAGAAGCTAAATGACTCCATTAAAGCTCACCGGCTTTTCCTCGTGAACAGCTTCTGACCAATCACACGACACTTGGCGCTAACCCCTGTGTGAAAAGGCTCGACCTTGTGTCGAGAAGCGACCTGAAGTATTGCTTTAAGTGGGTTCATCCAAGTACATATTTAACCAAACAATCTTACATAAAATGTTTCAGCCTAAATGTTTTACAGTATCGTCAACTTTATTTATATCTCAATTCCTCTGCGGTTACTGAACCTAAAAGCAGAAAATGTTCACTCAGAGAAACGTTGCTCAGGTTGATGGGATGTGCATGAATCGTCTACATGGACGACGCTGTAACTTTGTGCTCCGCGTGTTCTACATTGCAGACTACACAATCTTGGACTGCATTTACAGCGAGGTGGACCGGACGTACTACATCCTGGACGTCATGTGTTGGAGAGGCCATCCAGTCTACGACTGCCCGGTAAGAGCAGCTTCGGAGTTCCAGATGTGTTTTTCTCCTGCCATGTTCCCCCCCCCCGTCTCGTTGATCAAGAACTTGAAGGATTTTTTTGTTGTTGTTGTTTTGTCAACAGACGGAGTTCCGCTTCTTTTGGCTCCAGTCTAAAGTCCAGGAGACGGACGGCCTCTCAGAGATCGCCAAACGTAACCCCGTGGGTATCAGCGCCAAAACCTGAGCCTGTTCTCTTTCTGCTTGATGTCTGATTTGAGGTTTCATGAATTTAGACACTTCAACACACACCCCAGTATCAAACATAATCCATCTTAGTAAAGGCGATGAAATAAGGTGAAATAAGATAAATGGACACCAGTTGTCTAAGGCTGCGTTCACACCTGATAGTCCGGTAGACTCGGTTCGATTGGGGACCAAAGTGTCAACATTTGTGGTTCACATTCACACTGCACCGAGTCAACCGAGACAAACCCTTTGAGCAACCTCTCCCCCCCCGCCTTTGGTGGCGCTGCACCAAGAACTACTGAAGGAAAATGACAAGAAAACCTCTGAAGAAGACACTGAGCGCAATTTCATTCTGGGAAAGGAAAGAAAAATGGAGTGGTGTCAAATTTGAACGGTTTTAGGTTCCACGTCTGACCACCAGCCGTTTCTCCCTCTAGTGGTAGAAACACCTGTTTGTTTTGGTCGTATTTACCCAGAAGTCCCAGTACTGTAGTCCGCTTCCTGCTTTTGGAGCGGTCTCTGGTCCGCTTGCGTTCACATATGCATTCAAACCGCGCCATAGTTCACTTCAACCGAACAGAGACCGAGGTTTTTAGGCGGATCAGAGTTCACTTGTTTTGGCCTGCATCAGAGTTGGATTGAAGCGTTCACACCTCCCCAAACGAACCGGACTTTCTAGGCAAACGAACTAGAGTTCAGTTAAAGCGGACTAAACATGGCTGCTGTGAACCAGAGTGATTATTACAGTAATCCCTTTAATATGAAGCAGCTTCGCAGAGGTCCAGTAGGAGCCAAACTGAGCTCAGTGTTGAGAAGTTAACGGCGAGCTGATTTGTGTTTTCCGGTTTTGGCCCGCTCCAACAGTTCCGGTTTGTGAGTCTCCAGAGCTCAGACTGCTCAGCAGGATCGATCCAGAAGGCGCTGGCAGCGGAGTACAGCTTCAGCGTAAGGACACATTCCGTTTAATTATTCATCGCTCGTCATGCCGAGCTCTTCAGTCCTCATTAGGCTGTTCGAAATGTGCTTTTTGTTTTTTTGATTTGCAGGTGGACGGGCTCCTCTTCTACCATCGGCAGACCCACTACACCCCCGGCAGCACCCCTCTGGTGGGCTGGCTCCGCCCCTACATGGTCTCGGACATCCTGGGCATGGAGGTTCCCGCGGGGCCCCTCACTGCCAAGCCAGAGTACGCCAGCCACCAGCTGCAGCAGATCCTGGAACACAAAAAAGTGTCGGACGAAGTGCGCCCGGCCAACAGGAGCGGGGGCTACGAGCTGGAGCACCTGTCCACGCCGAGCGGGGACACCGAGGACGCCCCGCACCGCTTCAACCAGAAGCCGATAAAAGAGGCCAACATGGAAGTCTGAGCGGGGGAGCGTCCCGCCCTTGGATTAGGAGTTGAAGGTTAAAGCGTGGAGACGAAACACGCCGCAGCAGAAGGTTGGAGGTCGGGTAAATACCTCGAAAAAAGCGCCACGTCCTCACAGCTTGTTGGCTTTTATTCTCCGCAAAACACAAACTTTTAGAAGGTCGTTAGTTTCATCTCTGGTAATAAAAATAAAAAGAAGACGAACCCCTTTGGGTTTCAGAAGCACCACTGACTGACCAGAAACTCTTCGACGTGAACTTTTTACCATTTAATGCCAAATTTAAAAAGTGCTCTAAAAATGTTTTAAAGTGTAAGTTTCTAAATAAACAGTTTTTTTTTATTATTGATCTGCAGAGTTTGCATCATGTTTCCAGGAATAAAGAATACATTATTAATGTTAGAGAAGCTAAGTCATCAATAGAGGAAGCAGCTACTTCTATTTGTGTTCAAAAATAAAGCTGTTCACGCGGTAAAACTTTAAAGAGGCTGGGATTCACGAGCGTCTGCGCCGCTGCGCCGAAGAGTCAGGTGGAAACCTGTCGACAGGAAGAGACCTGAAAGTGTAGGCGGGGGCTCTGCGACCTGCGCCGACACATCCTCTTGACTTGAGAGCGCACGAGGAAGGCTGGCGTCGGTTATCAGATCGAAGCTGAAAGGGGTTTCAGCGTCTTCAGTTTATCTCTCTGCTCGGTGAAGTTAGTTTGATTGCGTTTATTTGAAGACAAAGTGACACAGCTTCACCAAATATAGATGTTTCAAACATTTTAACGGTGGAAACAAAGTTCTGTGCCGCCCGCACAAATACCTAACGAATGCAGAGCAGTGACGTCATCGATTTGACAGGCTCCAACCCATGAGCTTGTCATTATTTTTAGCCATATTAGCAGTGTGGTTGGGGTCCAGACAGAAATAAATGAACAGATGTTACCTTTTTAATCTTCTGCAGACCAATTGTGGTCCCCTGAGGATGACCCTCATTGATTTTTTTTTTTTTTTCTCACATTAACCGCATTAAGACTTCCCTTATCTCCCGAAAATACGTCTGTTTTGCTTTAATGGCAACAATTTTTAGGTTTGATCTTGTTTGTTTGTTTTTGCTTGGTTGTTTTATTCCACTTTAATGTTCATATTTTAAGTTAAAATTAAAAACTAGAAGCACTCAGAGAGCGCAAACCTCCTCCAAGGCCACAGCGGGATTAAAAAAGTGTGATTCAGATCATAATCTGGATTACCACCAAATATAATCCAGTTTTTTGCTTCAACCCCAACATTTCCTGAAAATTTCAGAACTTCCTTGCTTGAGGGAACAAAGGGGTTTCCTGTGACCTTGACCTTCGACCCCATGAACCTTTAAATCATCAGGAATCATCTTTGACCCATGAGGTGTCCAGCTGTGCAGTTTGACATTCCTACATTACACTGCTGCAGAGTTAAAGCACTAGGTCGACTGTGATGTTGACCTTTGACCTCCCCCCATGACCTTGAAATCAATCGTGATTACCTTTGACCTAAGATATGTTCAGCTATGCAGTTTAATTTTCCTCTGTTACATGGTTGCATAGTTAAGAGCTCAAGGTCATCTGTGACCTTGACCTTTAACTCCATCACCTTGAAATCAATTGTGATCACCCTTGACCCATGAGGTATCCAGCTGTGGAGTTGGAGCACGGGCTCATTTTTGATGTTGACCTTTGAACTTTGACCGGATCACCACCAAAATGTAATCACTTCTTCCTTGCACCATGTTTGAGGTTTCCTGATAATATCATGAAAATCTGTTCTTAACTTTTGGAGTAGTCTTGTTCACAGACAGACAGACGCTACCGAAAACAGACCCTCCTTGGCAGAGGTAAAAAATTGGTTAAGACAGGAATAGTTACAAGGGATAGAAAAGATATATTTTTTGTTGTGAATTGTTTGAACAATCTCAGTTTGGCGAAAGAAAGTTTAATTCTGACTGGACTGTAAAGCTAAAAGCTAGCTTAATTAGGCCCAGGACCAGAGGGGATGGTTGCTGACCTAAAACAACTTAAATTAAAAAAATTCAAATCAGTTTATACAAACACTATTTTATAAGATTTTTAATTGTGGTTAATTTTGCATTACACTGTTGTTCTGGTAGAAATATTCCTGATCAAAGTACTTCAAGCTACACTGGAATTAGCTGCTGCTAATGCTATTCAAGTTGCTAATAACCATAAAATTAACCGTAAATAATCATGTAAAGCAAAACTGACTGATGTAAAGGTTCCTAAGCTACCATTTGCATAAACAACTATGAATTTTTGGAGACTAAAGTTGTTTTGAGACAAAAAAGAAATCTGCTTTGTTCTTGGTTTTGCTTGAATTAGCCATTAGCTTGTCAAACTGATCCAAATTAAACTTGAATCATCCACTCATAAGTCAGCCATTTTGTAATTGCTTTTTTGTTTTTTTGTTTTTTTAATTTGAACTAATTTTTCAACCAACAGTGTTGTAGAAACTCGCCACGTGGAAACAGGCCGTGATGCATCGCGGCCTGAGCAAACTTAGCAGGCTAACTGAAGCTAATGCTAACATTAGCAGCGCAGTACTGGACCGGATGAAAATGCCTTTAAACAGCTACACGTTTTTATATAAAACAGTCGGAAGAGCTATTTCTGTCAAATTAGGTTGTTGAAAGAGCCATCTGCAACAGGTGAGATATTTATTGTTGTTTTGTGTTATTTATTTATTTTTTGCAGCTAGCTCACTGAATTATTTCCTCCCCACCCCGAGGCTCAACTCTCACTACAAATGACTTTTTTATTCAGATTTTTGTTTTTTACTAGTTTATATTTTTTAAGCTAGCTAACGCAGTTTCATGCAGTCCGGTAAAAAAAAAAAAAAAAAAAAAAAAAAAGCTGTA
>NC_051440.1:6278754-6284936 GCF_001649575.2 Kryptolebias marmoratus | reverse complement strand
ATATATATATATATATATATATATATATATATATATATATATATATATATATATATATATATCCTGCTTAGTTTGTTCTTGTTTTGCTGTCCTGATGCTATCAGTGCTGCTCTCACCACCTACACGGAACATTATTGAGTGAAAATACGTTCAGAGTCTCGTGTGAGGCCAACTCATCCGTGAAACGTAGGAGATCGCTGAAGTAGACGGTAGCTAAAGAACATCAGGTGACTCTGATCAGAAGACAGATCAGATAACGAGTGATTTCAGACGGCGGATAACATTTACAGTCGCTGAATATTTCTTACGAGGTAAACGGGATATGCCAGATTTATGCAAGAGGCTTCTCAGGTTGTTCTTTTTTTAATTTTTTTTTTTTGCCGTAGTTCAGAGAAAACCGACAAGTGGCGATCGGCGCGTACAGTCGGATGTTGCTCCTCTCGAGCTCGGCGCGCTCTGAAACCATCGAGCTCGCGAGGGGGAGCACAAACCAGCCGTGTGGTTTGCTGCAAGAATTCGGCTATGACTCAGCAACCCTCACTTTCCAGGAACCGAGCACCTGTTGATTCACAGCTACTCTTCTCGGAGCGCTCGCCGTCTCCCACACGCTCATGTGCTTCGGATCTGTGTTGTCGACCAGAAAAAAACCGTACACCTTGCAACAACTCCCCCGGTACCTGTCAAAACAGGATGTTAATATCTGGGAAAATTAGACTGAAAAGAAAAAAAAACAAACATATCTGTGGGCCTGTATGCAAGTAAAGATTCCTTTACCCAGTAGTACAAAGTGACTTCCTCCCACATAACGTTGTGTAAAGAGAGATTCTAGTCGTTTTTGTTTCATAGTTAGTAACAGTTAGCAGCTAATCAGCCAGAGCACGGAGTATTGGAGAAAAGGGTTCGAGTTTTTGTCTAGGCTAGGCTAACAGCTAGCCAAACGAGGGCCTTTTTAATTTCTTTTTTATTTTAATCCCTTTTCAGCCTTATAAAATGAGTTCTTCTAAAAAAAAAAAAAAAACATACCTGTGTGAAAGTATGCTACACTAGCTAACGGTAAAGTGCTACACCTTGGCACGATGCCATTTGTTTAGTTTGCCGCTCTTTTTTTTCACCCAAAGAACGTCCATGTTATTACGTGAATGTGCAGCCCCGATTCTGAAAAAGTGATGCCGTGTAAAACATAAACAAAAGCGGAATGCAATCATTTGCAAACCCATATTTTAATCCTCAGCGAAACCTAGCAAACATGTCAAACGTTCACAGGAAGAAATTGTACCGTTTTATGGGGGGGGGGAGCAATTTGGAATTTTCTGGTGCCAACACGCCCTAAAAAAAGTTGGGCTAGTGGCAAAAAAAAGACTGAAATATGAGTGGTAAGAATAAGAAATAGCTCAAAGAGCATTTTGCAATGAATTAAGTTCATTAGCAGCAAGCCTGTAAGGAAAATGTGTAAAAATAGTATTTTAGAGAGGTAAGTAAAGATGGCCAGGGGTTCACCAGCCTCCGCCTTAAAATAGTTGAACAATTCAAGCATTTCATATGACTACAATGTTTCATTATGAATAAAATATGGGTTCAGGAGATTTGCAAGTGACTGTGTTCTGTTTTTATTTACATTTCACGCAGGTTTTCCAGAACTGAGGTCGTATATATGCTAAAACTGCTAAGGCCGCAAACGCATCCATCCTCCGGGTAAACAAACGAGCCAAAGCGTAGCAGCTTGTTTTTGAAGACTGAAAACGATATAAAGCAGGCTAGCTGTTAGCCTAGATTTCAAGACTTCATCTTTTTTTTTTCCTCTCCCAAACTCCGTGCTCTACGGCTGATAAGATGCTGACGATTGATAGCTATCCGTCAAAGCAAAAGTGACCAGACTATCCCTTTAACCTAGAACCCCATCGTTTATCCAAAGTCCAAGTAAATCTGCTTTTAGTCACATTTTACTTCATGTCCTGATCGTCCCGACTGATGCTGCCAACTACAACAGGCCCTTTCTTCATCTCTTTAATCCTCCACAGGATCTTTACGCAGAGCTAAAAAAGACTTTGGGCGGGTTTAAGGGTTTTAGCGATCGCGCTACCCCCAAAGGACGCGGCATCAGCTGTGTTGACAGGAAGTCCTTTGTTGTCCACTCCCTTTCCCCCTTTGTTTTCAGGCCAGACGTTCCCACGCCTCCTTGTTTACCGTTTGCACGTCATCGGATCCCATTTCTCTTTGTGGGAGAGACACGTGAACGTGTACTCTCTCTCTCGTGGAAGGCGCTAAAACAACGGTGGAGCTCGAAGGGCACCTCAAGGGCTTTTTCGCTGCCTCGTTCAAACAAACGCAGCCAGATGCGAAACGGGACCAACGGCAGCCTTTGCCTAAACTGTAATCTCTTGACTTGCACTTGAACTCACCTCCTGATAAATTACAACGTGTTCATCAGCTTTTCAATGCCCCTAATGCTCCCGATCGGAGGCTTGCGTCGCAGCGACTTCGCCGTGCTGCGGGGTGTTTTCTCATCTAATTCCTGTAAAAATGTCCCCGGATTATTATGCAACCTCAGGGATGCTTGATCTGAGAAACTGACAGATGAAACCGCTGCGACCGTGAGATGGCGTTACGGAAAGGCCTGCTCGCATAACGAGCTACTTCCTATCACAGGGTTTCATGCATTAGTAATGTCAAGTTAGAGTTTTTAGAGTGCAGTTGTGACGTAGAGCCTGGAGACACACAAAGACACGCACAACAGCAGTGTGGAAACATCACGGAGGAAGACATTTATTTAGGGACATTAAGAAATACGTAGTTTTTGGATAAGAATTGAGCTTAACTAGGTTTCTATTTTAAACCGTAGTCTGGAGGAAGTCTTCTCCCATTGCCTCCATCCTCTGTGCTCTATGATACAGCTGAGAAGGTACTAACGACTGATAGCTACTTGTCAAAACACCACTCCAGAAGTGACCAGACTATCCGTTTAAGTTATTAGCCTAAGTGTAATTAACTACAGACACTGGTAGCAGGGCTCTGGTCGGACTAAGTGGACGCGACAAGTACTTTAGAGCAATTATGTACTGGTCTAGCTAGAAGGATTAGAGCACTTGGTCATTTCATGACGCTGAGTCGGCGTTTTTGTCCCCCAATAACACTTAAGTTGATCCGGCTAGGTGGGAGGCTGGTGACAGAATACGACTGTTCCCCGTTTTCACAATATCTGTGATATACGGTATGTTACAGCGTTAACAATGTGGAGGCTCCCACGGGTAAACAACACACAGGGCTGCGTGTAGCACCCAGCAAGATGTCAGATTCTGCCAGAAGTTGACCAAACTGAACCGGACCAAACTGCTTTAAAAGCCATGACAGCTTTTTTTTTTTTTTTAATTTTTATGGTTCTAACACAATTTGACTCTACTCTGTCGACTCTCGTCCTCACAGCTGTTTCCTTTCAGAAGAGGAGAGAAAAACTCAATGCCTGTCACATGCCGAGACTGTCTGAAGTCAACGCGTCGATGTCCAAATGTAAACAAACAATCCGTAATTGTTGGCAACAAAACACAACTCTGCTGATTTCGCTCGTTATGATGCGGTAGACCTTTGGGAGTGAATGATGTGTATTTAGTGGTCTTTTTTTTTTTTTTTTTGAAAAATGTATCATCCATGATTTTGACAGCTACCATGGATTTAAGAGGCAAGAAGTAAAGTTAAAACTATAAAGACAACTTGTAGGTAGATTTTTAACCTGGCTGACTGTTAATAACTTTAGTTTGCACTAGAGTTTTTTTTTCTCCTAAAAACACATTAGCCTTGGTGCTAGCTAGCTGATGCTAATAGCGGTTAGCGCCGAGCTAGCTGGCACCGAGCTGTGAAGATTTAATAAGGCCAGAGTTTGGGTTGTTCTCTTTGACTCGGATTTTTAGTCGCTCTAATTCAACAAACTGGTCGTTTTGACTGAATTTTTGGGGCAGAAAACGTATCCTGGTGTGTGCTGGGACCCAAACCCCGCAGAGCTAATGCGCCGTCCAGAACCAGGGTTGGGTTGTTTTTAAGTTTTTAAGTGCATAGCTAAAATAAAACTGTTTTTACTGCTAATAGACTGATCCTTCTATAGCTGTGACCTCTATAGTTTCTGCCTATATGGCGTTTTTAACCCCCCCTCCCAGTTATTTATTTCTTTATTTCTTTGTCTTCCTGTTTGGTTTCCTCTTTTTATGAATGGAGGCGGAGGTCAGTGATCTGTTGACATTTTCGGGTCTTAACCACCAGGGGGTACAGCAACACGCAGAAAGAAAGGCAACAGTCTCTTTCATTGTTCGTGGCTCTGTGTGTGTGTGTGTGTGTGTGTGTGTGTGTCTCAGGCAGCATAAAGACGACGTTCAGAGCTGAAAAACTTGCGATTCATGGCATGGAGGAGTCAGCGGGCAGCTGCAGCCCTCTGATCTGCCTCAGGTTGGGTGGATGAGCCGCAGATCATCCTCCGAGCCACCGTCAGGCTGCTCGTCGCTTGGCTTGTTGTTGTTGTTTTGTTTTTTTTTAATTTTTTTTTTCTCTCTTTCCTGCCTTATTTTTCCTGTTCTCCGGTGAAATCTGACCCAGCACATCAGCGGCTCCTCGGTCCTCTTCGGACGGCGGAGGACCCCCGACAGGGAGCAGAGAGGAAGCAGCGCACCGCTCCGTCTCGCATGTCCCCTGTCCTCGGGGACAGGGACAACCCCTAGACTTCCCCTCCCTCCCACACCTACCCCCATCTGTACTCGAGGGACAGACACGCCGCAGACATCTCCGTCCCCCCCTCTTCTTCCTCCTCCTCCTCCACTTTATGAGCAGGACGGGAATCATGGCAGCTACTTTATCGGTGGAAGAGGAACAGGTAGGCCCCGACGCCGTTTCTGCTCACACTTCTTACTTTCTTAGTTTTTTTATTTATTTAATTTTCACCCCTCGGTTCCACCTGGAGGTATTTTGGCCCTGCGCGCGTGTGAGTGTGTGTGTGTGTGCGCGCGCGCACCGCAGCAGTGCGCAATGATGGTGGTGGCGGCGTCGTTGCGAAATGTTGGTCCCGGGCGTGAAGCGGAAACGTCGTATCGATTTCTGGCGCATTATTTTGCCCCCAGCTTGCATCACCGCCAGATCCCCCGTCCGGCGGCCCGGGGCGAGGCGAGGCGCCGAGACGAGCCCGGGGCCCAGCCGACGAAGCCGGGGGCGGGCAGCTCGAGGTGGGGAGGGACTCCTGGTTCCTCGTCGGGGTCCGAAGGAAACGTTTCCAGAAACTTGGCCGAGGCCACAGAGTCCCGGTGTCAGAAGGAGACCGTGGAAGTTCTGCGTGTTTAGGTGGGAATTCACTTGAACCGGACTAACTTCGGTTACATTCCCAGTGATTTAAAGACAGAACTGAACTGAGGTGGAACAGTGGATTGAAGTTTGTCTGTAGCCTAATGAACTATTTTACATTTAGACTGAACTGCAATAAAGTAGATTGTAAAATAAAGTAGATTACATAGAGATTAAGTTGGACTGGACTAGATCACATTTAAATTGAATTACATTATATTTAGATGGAATTAGTCTGAACTGGATCAGATTATATTTACACTGAATTGGACTTTACTAAATGATTTTACAATTAGATTGCACTGGACTGTCCTGAATTAGGTTATATTTAGACTGAACTGCAAAAAAGTAGATTATGCTGAGATTCTGTTAGACTGCATTAAATTAGGTTGCATTTAGATTCAATTGGACTGGATAAGATTCCATTTAGATTGAATTGAACCAAACTGAATTAGGCTATATTTAGGATAAACTGCAATAAAGGAGATTACATTGAGATTAAGTTGGACTGTGCTTAATTAGGTTACATTTAGACTGAACTCCAAAAAAGTAGATTATACTGAGGTTAGGTTAGACTGTATTGAATTAGGTTGCAATGAGATTGAATTGGAAAAAAAAAAAACATAAAAAAAGATAAGGTAAAAGGTATGAGCGGTAGCAGCACATGAACAATATAAGAGGAGTGCATTTCCTATTGTAGCAGCAAGGATAAATATGAATATATGAATAGCAGATAAAGTGTCCAAGTGCAAATAAAGTGTCTTAGTGTGGAGTGTTAGTGTCTTTGAAAGTGTCAATGCAGTGTGTGTGAAGAGGTGGAGTTTGAGAGTCTTACAGCTTCTGGAATGAAGCTGTTTCTCAGTCTTGTT
>NC_051440.1:6271000-6276794 GCF_001649575.2 Kryptolebias marmoratus | reverse complement strand
TCATGATGGAAATGTGGTCGGAGAGCCCGAGGTGGGGGCGGGGCACGGCTCTGTATGCGTCTCTCACGTTGGTGTAAACACGGTCGAGTGTGTTATTTCCCCGTGTTGGAATGTTCACATGCTGGAAAAACCTCGGCAATGTGTCCGTCAGTTTCACGTGATTAAAGTCTCCTGCCACCACGTAAAACGCCGCCGGATGCTTGTTCTGAAGCGAGCTGATGTTGTCATGTAGCTCCTCCAGCGCGTTGTTAGCCTTACCATCCGGTGCTATGTAAACAGCAGTGACGAACACAGCCGTAAACTCCCGAGGCAGATAGTGTGGCCGACACTTTAAAGTCAGTTGTTCTGTCGCCTCAGAGCAGTGGCTCTTTACCAACACGCAGTTTGTGCACCAACCTTTGTTTATGTAGACGCAAAAGCCGCCTCCCCGTGCTTTTCCGGACAGCTGGTTGCGGTCCGCTCGGAAGAGCTGCCGGCCGGCGAGCTGGAAGGCTGAGTCCGGCATGTTGTTGGAGTAAATTAGCTTGCATTGAGACTGAATTGGACTGGACTAATCTAGGTTAAATTGAGACAGGATTGAACTATACAGGATTAGGTTGCATTTAGATTGAATTGGACTGGACTAAATTAGCTTACAATTAGATGGAATTGCACTTGACTATGTTACATTTAAAATGGGTTGAACTAAACTGAGTTGCGTTATATTCAGATGGAACTAGACTGAACTGGATTAGGTCACATATAAATTGAATTGAACTGTACTAAATTAGGTTACATTGAGATTGAATTGGACTGTACTGAATTAGGTTGCATTTACATTGAACTGGACTGTATGGATTAGGTTACATAAAAATTGATTTGGACTGTATGAAAATAGGTTACACTGAGATTGAATTGGACCGGACTAAGTTACATTTACTGAATTAAGCTAAACTGAATTATGTTATATTTAAATGGAATTTGGAATACATTACATTTAGATTGTATTGGACTGTATGAAACTGGTTACATTTAGATTAAATTGGACTGGACTGGATTAGGTTACATTTATATTTTATTGGACTGGACTAAATTGAACCAACTTCAATTGAAAGTCATCTGTAGCTTAATGAATTATTTTACAATTGGACTGAACTGCACTGAATTAGATTGCATATAGATTGATTTAGGTTACACGTAGAATGAAGTGGACTGTCTTGGATTAGGTTACATTTAACTGGAATTGGACCATCCTTTATCGAAACAACTTGGTTTGAAACTCATCTGTAGCCTATTGAATTATTTTACAATTGGACTGAACTGTATGAAATTACATTGCAATTAGATCAAACTGGACTAGTAGATTAGGTTACATGTAGATTCAATTGGGCTGTTACATGGAGGCTGAATTGGACTTGACTGGATTATGCTACTGATAAATTGAATTGGACTGTACTAAATGTGGTTATATTGAGATTGAATTGAAACTACCTGGATTGAAATTCATTTGTAGCCTGAAGAATTATTTTACATTTAGACTGACCTGTACTGAATTAGATTGCATTTAGACTGATTTAGGTTTCACGTAGAATAAATTGGACTGTCCTGGATTGAAAACAAGTTGGAGTGAAATCCATCTGTATTATTTTCCAATTAGACTGAACTGCGCTGAAGTAGATTACATTGAGAATAAACTGGACTGTACCAAATTAGGTCACATTTAGATGGAAATGGACTGGATCTAAACCAGGTGTGGGCTTCAACACCAGTCAGTCCCTTCAATTGACCAAATATATTATCAGCCTATTGAACATGAATTCATGCCGCTTGAAATATATTGATTTCTGATTTTTTTTTTGCAGTCCAAACCATCTTTTGCAGTACTGATATTAGCCCCGCTGATATTGTGATGACTATACATTTAATATAATGAGCAGCCCTGATTTAGATTGAAGTGGACTGTATTGGATTCCAATTGGATTAAACTGATCTCAACTGAATTGGCTTAAACGTAGATCAGCCTGTACTGAAATGAACTGGATTGGAATTTGGTTGAATTGAAATGATTTGAAATTGGGTTTAATTAAACTTTAGTCTACTAAAATGAATTTTGATTGAATTGGATTAAATTTAGAATTAACAGGAACGTATTAAACCAACTTGGATTTGACCCTGTTAAACTTGAATTGGACTTTACTAAATATACAGAATTTGATTCCATTTAGATAAAATGGGACAAGCTGAATGTGATGACTGTAGGGTTGATCTTATTTGAATCTGATGAAATTGTTTTAAGATAAATTGGACTGTTCTTTGGATTAAATTGGAACACGTTGAATTGAACTTCACATGACCGGATTGAAACTGAACCCCTGTACTTTTTTTTTTTTTTTTGAAGACACCTTTTGTCATGAATCGGGGAAAATATAAAATGAGTTTAACGATCTGAACGTGGAGTTTATGAGTCGTTTTATGAACGCAGAAAGTCGCACCGTCAGTGGAGCGAAAGCCCGACCTTTAACCTTTCACCTTTCCTGCACCACGGGCCAGGTGGAGGTTAGGCATTGGCGTGGAGCGGCACCCGAAAGGCTGCGACACGTTTTTGCCGAGTGCCACCAGAAGGTTTAACTTGTGAGGTGAAAAAACACAGACTACAACCTAAAGTAATAAATCACAGACGAACGCCCGACGTATGTTTCAACATTTACTCTGTTGGAAATTTAAAAAGAACGACACCAGAAACATTTACAGGACGTTTTTTTTTTTGTTTGTTTGTTTTCTTTAATTTGTTCTCAGTAGAACTTGATACCATAAACAACAACGGTCGTAAAGCTCCAAGCTGTTTTATTAAACACCGGCGCAGAGCGTCCAGTAGGACCTCCATGAGCTGCCAGTTGAATGTCAACACACCGGCGTTTATTGCCCCCTCCACCCCCCCATCACCAGAGCGAGGCGGTCACGGAGGTCGTGGCGGTGACGCTTCAGGAAGTCTTGGTCCTGCTGACTCCCCATCGAACCCATTTATCTGCCAAGTCCATTTCCTGTGTGAGCCGGTGTTCCCCCCCCTTGGTTCCATCCACAGCCTGAAGGGGGTGGAGGAAGGTGGGGCAGGAGCAGTGTGTGTGTGTGTGTGTGTGGCAGCATGGCTCTCTTGGGTCCGTACACTGCTGTAGTGGAACTTCATCCTGAATGCAGCTGTTTAAAGTATTTCCACTAGACGTCGGTGTGTGTGTGTGTGTGTGTGTGTGTGTGTGTGTGTGTGTGTGGAGTTTACGAGTAGCAGAGCGCACGCGTCTGTCTTAGGAGAAAGCGCGTGCGCTCCAGGGAAGTGGCGGGAGGGTAGAGGACGCAGGGAATCGGGGAAATGGTGACGTTATCGACTTCCTGTTTTGGTATTGACTCGTGCCAAATGGGCCTCGGTGACGGGAGGCCGAGTCGCTTGGCAGCAGCAGCCTGGACGTTTTCTAAACGAATTAGCGTGGCGTCTGTAATCAAATAGGTTCTGGAGAGAGAGAGTGAGAGAGACTGGGAAGGGCAGGCGTGAAAAGCCTTTTAAAAAATAAATAAATAACAATGTAATAAAGGAAATAGGAACCCTCCTTCAGTCTGCCTGTCGAGCGTCTCTCCAGTGAAACGTTGGTGCGGTCACCATGAAACGTCCACTGTGCTCCCAAATATAAGCAGCATCCACGTGGAGACGACAATGACCCATTCCTGTTGACTGTGTTTGTGGTTTTCAGATTGATCGCGTCATTTTCTGGTGTTTTAGAAAAGACAAGGGGTCCGTTCCTACCACCTGAGGGGGTCGGCCTTTGTTAGTCGTGTTTACTGGGTCCTTTTGTTGTTGTTGTTGTTTTGGTTCCTGCTGCGACGTTGGTGGAGCTCCCCGGGTCAGGGGAAACGGGCTGCGACCGGTCCAAGCCTGGATCAGCTCTAGGGACTGTAGTCCACCGAGGCTGGATGGAGACCCGGCAGAACTTTGGCTTGTGTTTACAAGAAAACAAATAAACGACCTTAGATTCTGCGTCGGCAGAGCTTGGCGTTCTCCGTTGGTCGTGTTGACACAGTGGCTAACGTTCTGCTCGATGAGTTGGTCATTTCCTGCAGAAATCCTCCTCAGCCTCATTTTTTGAGGACGGCTCAGGAGCTAACTGCTGAACAGCTGCCATCTGAAAACAACTCTCCTGGCAGGTCGCGCCAACGCGCACACTTTGCATTACACACCTGTGGTTATGGGCCAGTGCAACCGGCAGCAGCAGCTAGCTGTAGCAGCTCTCGTGCGGCCTGGATTCTGCTGGGATAATGATGTCACGCGGCGCTGGCGGCGACACGAGGATTTATAAAAAACTGAGACTCGACTTGCTCGAAGAACACACCCAACGATTGAACATTTAAATGCACGTAAACAGAGCGTCGCCCCCTGGCCGTAGACACCGCTTTCGTGGCGTTGAACACATGAAGCGGTAGTCGGAAAGCCGCGTTTGGGTTTTCTGCGGGCGGCAGGAGGAGCGCAGAGGGTTCCTCGGGTTGTTCTGAGAACACGGCGAGGGAAACGTTCCTGTGCTGGACTCTGTCAGCCATCAGCTGAACGGGTACCAGCAGCGCTCCTCTCTTTAGCTCTAACTTCCTGTTGTTGTTGTTTTTTTTTTGTTTTTTTTTAAGGGAGCAGTTCAAACAGTTTGCAAGGGAGTCCTTGGCTGTTTCAGTTCCTTTAGCTGCTGAAGTTCAACCGAGCACAACAAAAGCTAGAGTTAGCTGAACCAACATTTCACACAACAGAAGCTGAAATGAGCAAAAGTTTAGGAATAGATGAACAAAAAGCTAAAAGCTTAGATTAGCAAAACAATAGCTAAAAGCTAAAATGAGCACATCCAAATTTAAAACTAACGAAACGGCAGCTAAAAGTTTCACAAAACAGAAGCTTAAATGCACAAAAGTTAAAAATTATAAATGGTTAAAAATAGGTGAACTGAAGCTAAAAGCGCAAATTAGCATAGCAGCAGGTAAAAGCTAAAATGTCACAAAACAGGAGCTAAAATAAGCAAATTCTAAAAATGGCTGAGCAAAAAAGCTAAAAGCTTAGATTAGCAAAACAGTAGCTGAAAGCTGAAAGGAGCCAAACTGCAGCTAAAACGCTCAGATTTGCAGTGGTTAAAAGCTAAAATGAGCAGAGTGGTTGCTAAGAGCTGCTGAAGCAGAGTTTAAAGAGCCGAAAGGTTTTCATTCAAAGACTTCAGTGTGTTTCTACGAGGGGAACAAATGTTCAGAAACTCTAAATGTTACCAACTATAGGTCTGAGGCGTAATGTCCTGAAGGAGGTGGACGTTTTGAGACCTGAGGAGCTAAAATGGCAGAAAGTATTCCGAAGACACTATAAACAGGAAAGCTGAATGCTGACTCGGCGTTCAAACAGTAACAAGTAAATAAAAAATAAACCTCCCAGGCTCTGAACGTCAGACGCAGTAACCCGGAGCGGTTAGTTTAGTTTGGGTTTTTTTGTTTTTAAGGAATAAACAAGGAGTTCGAGGGAAAAGGGGGTTTCATTTGGAAAGTGGAGCGAGTCTGTTTTAGTTTTACAGCAGTGTTCTCAGTAAAACAGTTTAGTTTGGATGATAAACTGGACGATCAGAGCTCAAAGTCAGACCACTTTCCTGCGGAGAATTTATCACACTGAGATTATCGAGCAGCACAGAGGAACGGAGGCTGTTATGGACGTTTAAAAAGACCAGGCGCATCAGGAAACTAAATAAACACATCAATGAACACAAGAAACTAATTTAAAACTGGAGAGATGGTCTCAATGCTGAGCTCTGAA
>NC_051440.1:6264384-6270900 GCF_001649575.2 Kryptolebias marmoratus | reverse complement strand
CTACAGGCTAAAAGAAGCAGGACACGAGCTACAGGCTAAAAGGAGCAGGACACGAGCTACAGTCTAAAAGGAGCAGGACACGAGCTACAGGCTAAAAGGAGCAGGACACGAGCTACTGGCTAAAAGGAGCAGGACAGTAGCTAAAGGCTTAAAGGAGAAAACCACTAGCTTCAAGCTAAAAGGAGCAAAATGCAAGCTAAAAGCTACCAGTAGCATGATAAGCTCAAAGCAGAATCAGTAAGCTGAGGTAGATCAGAATGAGAATGAGGTTTTTGATGGAACTGCTGAAATCTGTATGTATTTTTATGTTGAATCTTTGTATAAATATAGTATAAAAGATACATGATGTGATGTGCTGTAAGCAGCACAAAGGATGCAGGAGCAGCTTCATGTCCTGAGAAGGTACGGAAGAAAAGCCGAAGAATGAAGAGAAACAGGATCTGTCATGTGACTGACTTTCACTTTATTATAATAATCAGAATAATTATCAAAACTAACGGAGATCATGCAGCGGATAGTTTTCCAGCTGTCAGATCTGGAATAGTTACTGTAGCACAGAAACGCTGTGAAAACCAGATTCCAGTCCCCAGGAAGCTCCGACACGAGGTGGCCTCGGCACCGTCCGTCAGGTGCACTCGCCCCGTCGTCCCTTGCATGCTAAAAGCGCGGGCTACGGGCCCCCGCCGGCTCTCCCGACCAGAGACAGTGGCCGTCCTGTCCTCAGGCGCGGCGCTCGGCGCTGATCCTTCTGGATTCCTAAAGAGCCGTGGATTCCCAGAACCTGACTTCCTGTCTGGTGTGTAAAGGCCACGGCGCTGCAGGCTCGACCCTGAGCTTTCAGTGCCTCGTCTGCAGCCGGCCGAGGTGCTGACAGGCTACTTTTCAGCTGTGTGTGTGTGTGTCTGAATGACTACTGACTAAATGCAGGAGTTGTGTGTGACATGGCTCCATGGCCTTTAAGGTAAACACGTGTACTGTATTTTCCGGAGTATGAGGCGCTCTTATTGTGAAGTACCGTATGATTGACCAAAACTATTTTCCAAAGCAAACTTATCTATTTGTTTTAATCCCATCCTTAAATCGGAGCCAATAAATGACTTCCTCTGCTGTTTTATAATTTCCTACTCAAGACCTGTGGAGTGTGTTGCCCTTTGTGGTTCTGAAACTTGATGTCCATCTGTTCCATCCTTTTTTTTTCCCCTCTCAAACTCATTTCCCACATGTTCTTTTTATGTGTGTGTGTACACATCATGGCTTCCTGTGCCGTTTGACCCCTTCCACCGAGGGTGCGCTGAGTTCGTGACTCTCCCCCCCCCNCTCTCGTCTGGTTTCAGGCAACCAGGCAGTTCCTGGAGGAAATCAACAAGTGGACCAGTCAGCACGGCGTTTCGCCGCTGTCCAGGGAGCTGGCCGTCAAATTCCTCATGGCTCGGAAGTTCGACGTGCTCCGCGCCATCGAGCTGTTCCACAGTTACAGGGTGAGGAGGGCCGACTCGTCTTCATCATGTTGCGAACCACGGCGCCGTAAGATTGTTGGATTTCAGCGACAGCTCGAAGTGTAGGGCGCCAACGCAGCTGCGGCGCAAAACCCCCGAGGTTTGCGTGACATGTATAGAAAGGCAAAGGCAAACAAAAGGTTAAAGCTGCTGCCATCGGCTCGTTCTGGTCACCGTGGTGACCGCACACTAGTGTCTCTCGCTCCCCGACAGCCGTCGTAAGAGAGGCAGACTGAAAAGTAAGCCTCAAACGAACAGCCGCCGTGCCCAAAACGTAGTCAGATCTTTCAAAAAAATCTTGCATGGCAAGCTGCAGAGGAGTCAGGCGCCGCAGAGCCAGGGTGAGGCTCGAAAAGATCCACTTTTAAAGATAAATTTTACCCAAAAATCTGTGTTTAAATCTTATTTTATAGTTTATGTATTACCTAATAAAAATGGGTAGATCAGAATATTTTAGAGGTTTTCTGTTAAATGTCAAACGCCAATGTCCAAAAAAAAAAAAACCCTTTAAAAACATTAAAAACTCTAAGAAAACTAAAAAAAAAAAAAAAAAGTATATAGGTTTTTGTGAGAGACATGATACGGAGTTAATCTAAGCTCTTCTGAAGTGGAGCTCTGCGGAAACGTTATGAACGGTCAATATCTCACCTGTCGCAGATGGCTCTTTGAACGACCTCGGCTCGAAGAAGAAAAAAGAGTTTGAGTCCAACTGAAGCGATGAGCTGGCAGCTAGTCGGAGCCGGACCAGGACTAAAGTGTAAAACTTGTCTTTTTAAAAAAAAAAATTGGCCTGTTAGCAAAATATCTCATGACCCACTGGACGGGTTGTAATGAAACTCTTAAGAAAGTAATCCCGGGCTGTGAAGATTATCTCAGTTTCAAAGCTCTGTGGTGAAAAGGCAGCCAAGCTAGCTAAGTTTCAGAACGTAGTTAGCTAAGAGGTCCTTCTATCTATCTACAACAGGTAAGATATTAACTGTTCATGACCTTTCCATAGTATCAACTTCAACCAACCTAAACTTTTGCTCCAACTTCTGTTATCAAGGAGTTTTGACCATTTTAGCGACACGTTCACTGAATTTGAACTCCGTCGTCTTCGGCTGCTAACTGGATCTTTACCTGTTGAGATGTTCAAAGAAAACCTGAGATTTGAAGCTCAGAAATAGATAAATTCCTTACACACATATATATATATACAGATAAAGGAGAAATGAAACATCTCTCATGTGGTTAGCATTACACACGCCGAAGAGGTCCAACCAAAGGAGAACGGTGGAGTTTAATGGGAGGTTTGCAGCTGATTTCTTCTTTAAAGCTGTTTTTTTTTTTCTTTTCTTTTTTTGTCGTCGTTTCTGAGCAGAGCAGCTGAACAGCAGCTCTGAAGTGAAGACTGCTGATCTTCTCCTTTTCTGTTTCCTGTTTGGTCGCTGGTTTCTCAGCCACCTCCCTGGAGAGGTTCATTAGAAAAAAAAAGAAAAAAAAAGTACAGTTCACACCGGGGATTTTTTTTTTTCCCTCCCCTTATATGTACATGTGTCTATAGGAGCCGAGCGTGTCGCCGTTGGTCGTAACAAACGAGAACGAGGGGAGGGGGTGGGGGAGCCTGACGAGTCCCGGCAGACAAACGAGAAGCTGCGAATCTTTCGACTATCCGAGCGAAAACAGAGCTCGTGATGATGAGCTTTCTGAAGACTTCAGTGGCTGTTTTATTCTTTTTCCGACCTAAGCGGGCCGTCTCCAGCGCTCACTGGGTGGGATGTAGGTGGGGGGGACACACCCTGGACAAGCCTCCTGTCCATCAAAACCACTCGCACCTAGGGACAATTTTAGAGTTCCCAATGAACCTAACATGGATGTTTTTTTTGGTCTGTTGGAGGAAACCGGAGAACCCGGAGAGAACTAACGCATCCCCGGGGGGAGAACATGTAACCATGCATTTACTGATCATGACACGGTGAGGACCTCCTGCACCGGTGGCTGTTTGCCCGTCTGACTGCGTCTGAATACGGCGGACCGTCGTGACCTCACCCCCTCTTAGCCACAGTTTATAAACCTCCGATGGTTCTGCGAGGCAGGACGCTGGCCGTTTGTCACAACAAACCGGATTAAACTTAAGGCTCCGGCATGCTCCATAAGACGTCAAAACGTGGGAGACGTTCGTTTTTTTTTTTTTTTACACACTCATTCATCGTCAGAACTCCCAGGAAGCTCCTCCCTCCTCCTGAGTAGGTTTCACCTGAGATCGTTTGTTAGTAGTTACCTTTTGCGTTAAATCGTTGCGTAACTCTATAAAAAGTTCCGTAATGGTAACTGAGTCTTGCTGTCAGAAGGCCCGCTCCGCATGGCGACCCCAAAGGACAGAACCCGGATGGCCTTGGCGAGGTCTTCAGGCGAGCAGCAGACTTCCGAAACTTCCGCATTGAGGTCGTGGCGACATGGCGGCAGCGTAGACCACACACGTCTACAACCTCCCCAGCTTCGTCGAAGCTGACTACGTTTGGGGGGAAAATCGACCCATTTAAACTCTTCATAAATGCATTTTTCGATCCCATATTTTCTCACGTCATCTCTTCCAGACGGGGGATTGTTCTGACCTTGATTCCTCCACTTGCATGGCAAAAAAAAACAAACAAACAAACAAACAAAAAGCTCTGTGGCTGACAGAGTTCGGACTGGCGTAGGCGTGACAGGAAACGGGGACCTCGCCGGTCGATACGGGATCCTGTATTGGAGGGGAGGGGTCTTCCCAAAACTCCAGACCGGAATATTTTCTCTTACATTTGGCCGTCCTATAAGGGACATAAAATAAATAAATTAATAAAAAAAAAAAAGTAGAAAGAAAACATTTAATTTTTAATATTAATCTTTTCAGGCCGGCTCAGCCTGAAACAAACTAGTTCACGGTGGACAGAAACACTAATAAAGTAGTTTTTAATGGTTGTGTAAGCTGGTCGATTAGCTTTATGACAGCATGTGTTCCTGGGGGAAATAAAATGAAGTTTAAGGACGTCCCGAGGGTTGAAGTGTCCAACATCCTAGTTTTCTCCAGGGAGGCTGAAGAGCTGACTCCGTGAACAGGAAACACAGAAGGTTTGGACGTTTAATGAGTCTGGATTGTTCTTTTCGATATAACAGGGAGTCTGGGTTCTTCTGATCGATCCTTTTTTTTATTTCATGGATTCTGGGACTTCTGGGAGTCTTATCCTGGCTTTGATAATCTTCCAGGTGAGGTGTTTACAGGGAGCAGAAACACAGAATCAATCCAATCCAAAACAACCCTTCTTTGAGCAGATCGAGGGATTTTTTTGTTTGTTTTATTTTATTTTTTTAAATGTGTGTGTTGTTCCTCCAGCCTGTCTTCACTCCTCACCTGCTGTGATCTGTGTGCCCCCCCCCCCCCCCCCCCCCCCCCCCCCCCCCCNCAGGAAACGCGTCTCAAAGAAGGAATCGTCAGACTTCAGCCTCACGAGGAGCCCCTGCGCTCGGAGCTGCTCAGCGGGAAGTTCACGGTGTTGGTAAGGAAGCCTCCGCCGCCATCTTTGAGTGTACGATTCAACCAGCGGGTGTGCCGAAGCCCGGCTCGGCTCCAGGTTCTGAGTGAACGCAGGACCTGAAAGCTGGAGGCGGTCCGCCACGGTACGGTCTTTTGGGACCTCCACGCGCTCCTCGCCTCCGCCAGCTGCGCCGCGGTGTTCGACCCGGTGTGTTTACAGTTTGACAGCAGGTGGCGATAACGAGCAGGTTTGTCCAACGTCTTGAAGAGCTTTATCAGGATTTTTTTTATTTTATTTATCTTTTTGGTCCTGAATGATAAACCTACTCAAACATCCCCATCACGTAATATTTTCTTTTCTGTCGTTCTTCTTCTTCTTCTGCTCGTAGTTCAACTTGCAGTCTTGTTTTGAGTTTGGCACCACCTATAGGAGTAGTATTTTATTTCTTGCAATCCGTGGCTGCCCTATCAGCGACTGCAGTCCAATCCGGGCCTCTCGCGGACCGGTTATTCAGGTTTCGGGGCCGAACGGGCTGGAAACCTTCATCATTTGTGAGTTGTTGTTTTTTTTTTTTTAGAAAATCTGTTAACTCCTGCCAGAGTTACAGCAAAATCGTCTGTTGACGCATAAAATGAAATACAACCACACTGAATTTTAGGTCGACATCTGTAAAACTGACTGACGTCTTAGGTATCTTGGCTGTGGCGGCCATCTTGAATTGGGTTGTCTCCAAAAAGCTAATCAGTTGTAGATGTAAATCCAGTGATTGCTTCCTGAAGGATTAATTAAAGTCTGTCCAGTTCTTCTGCGTTTTCTGCTGTCGGTTAGCTGTGGCAGCCATCTTGAACTGGGGCTGATCTGTAGACACACACGTCCAGCTGTCAAAAGCTGCCCCGCCGATTCACGAGATGCTTCGCTCACAGACAAAGCGACAAACGCCGGCGTAGTAGAGGCCTTTTATAGAAAAAGGGGGAGGGGGTAGACAACACAGATTTTATTTTTTTTTAAATCACATACCATGTTTTATGAACCGTGTCAGCTTTTTTCTTTTAGTTTAGGTTTTTTTTTTTTGTTTGTTTGTTTTTTTCTCAGCCTGTGACGTGGAAACCGTCTCTGCTTGTCGTATCTGCTAACCTAAGCTCCAGCTGTCCACATCAGGAGCACGGGGTATTCATAAAAAAAAAAAGTTGGGGTGTAAATAAATTAAAGCAAAAAAAAACAAAACAACAAGTCTCCAGATGATGCATCGCGCGCTCCCAGCGGGTGTCTGGTATCTGCTGGGTGTTTCCTGAGCAGCCAGATAAATTTAGCCTTTTGTCAGCCAAATTACTACCATCCAAACCCCACCATCACACACACACACACAGACTAAAACACTCCTACTTTCCTGCCCCCCTCCCCCACCGTCCCCAACGTGCCACAGTGGCGTTGATGCTGCACATCCTCTGGCGTGACGTCGGAGGTCTCCAGCCTCGGCAGCGGGCCTCACATCCTGTCTGATGTATTTTTAGCCCCCAGGCGCCCGG
>NC_051440.1:6231295-6264057 GCF_001649575.2 Kryptolebias marmoratus | reverse complement strand
CCCCCCCCTTTTTTTTTTGTTTTTTTCGTTCGGGCTGGCAGCTTGCCAGGCAGCAGCGTGTGAGCTGAAGCGCCCCCCTGTGGTCACGGCTTGCTTTGGATGCTTTTAAAAGTGCCCCGAGTTTTCCTCCAGGCGGCCCTTAATTTTGTACATTAGGTGGCAAACGGGCTTTTTTTAAAAACCTGAACAAAAAGGCACAAACTGTATTGTTCTTGCTGAAAACTATTAACTATAAAAGCATTTTTGTTTTGTCTTTTATGATTTCAGAGAGTAAAAATATTATAATCCAGTACTAATACACGCCCTCAGGTTTAAGCACGTGTTGTGAACGACTCTCAGCTACTTCCACGCCAGATTTGAGCTCAGTGCCTGTAACGTTGACTTAGTTACAGCCATTTTTGTGTTTCCTAAAGTCAGCTGGCTGTGGCGGCCATCTTGAATCGGATTGGCTCCTAAAGTTAATCAGCCATCGAGATGAATCCAATAGTTGTTTCCTGAAAGTTTCATTAAGATTTATCCCGCGGCTCCTGAGTTATTTTGCTAACAGACACACAAACTCCCTCTGGCGGCGGGCGATACGAGGAGGACTGGACGCTGATGTGACCTGTTGATGTCATGTTTTGTTTTTTGTTTTTTTCAGAGTGTGCGGGACCCGTCAGGAGCCTCCATCGCTCTGTACACAGCCAAACTCCACCACCCCAACAAGACGGGCAACCACGTGGTGCTCCAGGCCCTCTTCTACCTCCTGGACCGAGCAGTGGAGAGGTGAACACACGAACGCCACTGGGATGACCCCGTGTGCGGTCAGGCAGGAGGCGGGAACAGTTGGCTCTAAACAAGAACCCTAACGGAGTCTAAGTGTTTCTGGATCCAGTCGTTGTTTAGATGTTGATGTAAACAGAAATGTTTGTTTCCTTCCTCAGCTTTGAGACCCAGAGGAACGGCCTGGTGTTCATCTACGACATGGCAGGCTCCAGCTACACCAACTTTGAGCTGGACCTGAGCAAGAAGATCCTCAACTTACTGAAGGTCTGACTGGCAGGGGGGTACATGTACACACAGGGTGGTACATGTACACACAGGGGGGTACATGTACACACAGGGTGGTAAATGTACACACAGGGGGGTACATGTACACACAGGGGGGTACATGTACACACAGGGTGGTAAATGTACACACAGGGGGGTACATGTACACACAGGGGGGTACATGTACACACCGGGGGGTACATGTACACACCGGGGGGTACATGTACACACCAGGGGGTAAATGTACACACAGGGGGGTACATGTACACACAGTGTGGTAAATGTACACACAGTGTGGTAAATGTACACACAGACGTGCACACAGTGTGGTAAATGTACACACAGTGTGGTAAATGTACACATAGTGTGGTAAATGTACACACAGACGTACACATAGTGTGATAAATTTACACACAGTTTGGTAAATGTACACACAGGGTGGTAAATGTACACACAGTTTGGTAAATGTACACACAGGGTGGTAAATGTACACACCGGGTGGTAAATGTACACACAGACAAATACGCTGTGTGGTACATGTACACACCGTGTGGTACATGTACACACAATCGTTTCTTTATAATGGACAACTTCTGGACAATAAGAATGAAACTTTTTGCGGTGAGGTTCTGTGGAGAGGCTGTGGCTCATTAATATCTTACCTGCTGTAGATGGCTCTTTGCCCAGCCTCAGTTTGGAGGAAGAGTTTCTTCCTGAACCAGCTGACGTCTGACTGCTGGTTTGCGTGGATTGAAATCTTAAAACTCGAATCGTAGAAACTTTAAATTTCAACCCTAAACATTTTAAAACTTTACGTGAACGCTCATCTATACGCCTTTAAATCACCACGACAGGACGTGGTTATTTACATTATTTACACAGCTATGTTAGCAGCTAGCTGTAGCATTTTCAGGCAGCCTGGATTAGCCGAGGAAAGTTAATGTTGCATTGCTGTAACTAGCTGTTAGCTTGTCGTTTTTGTCAGAACTGAACTCCGTTTCTCTAAACTGAGGCCGTTAAAAAAGCTATCTGCAGCAGGTAAGATGTTTATGGTTCATACCATCTCCGCAGACTCAAACCATCCAGTATGACTTGTTCACATTTTAAGGAAACTAAGAGAATGAAAGTAGTATTGTTAGCATGTTGCCACCACCGTGTCATTTAAAGTAAAGGTGCGGTGGGATCTGTTAGCACTGTGTAGTACTCTAAAGTCTGTTTTTTTTTTATCTCTGGTACTTTTATCCTCCATCAGTACATCAGTTACAGTAAGTTGTGCTTTTGTGGGAAAGTCAAATCCCCAGAAATGTTCTCCAGAGATCCGGGCTCGTGTTTTCTTAGTCGTTTTCCCATGAAGTGCACCGTTTTACTTTGGTGTGCTCCGCTCACCCACCAGGGGGCGTTCCCGGCCAGGCTGAAGAAGGTGCTGATCGTCGGCGCTCCTGTCTGGTTCCGAGTGCCCTACAATCTGCTCAGCCTGCTCCTCAAGGAGAAACTCCGAGAGAGGGTAAATGTTTCAGCGTTGGTTTTAACTCATAAAACACGTTTGTTTGCCTGTTTTTTTTTTTTTTTCATTTTTATTTTATTGTTGCACTCCAACTACTTTGGCTTCATGTATCTAAAGCGTTTCGGCTCATTCAGGAGATGGGTGCCGTGGCCCCCTGTAGGAGAACATCGGGACTCCGTCGTTCTTTGCGCTCTGTTTTTTTGTCTTCTTCTGCTTTTCGTTTTGAGCTACGGTTCTGCTTCTTCCAGCTGTCCCACCTCGCTTTCAGCTTCTTCGGAAAGCTCTTCCTCCGCTCGGTTTGTAAGTCTCCTCTCCTTCCGACTCCAGGTTCAGATGGTAAAGATGGCCGACCTGCGCCAGCACCTGCCCCGGGACTGTCTCCCCCAACACCTCGGGGGCCTGCTGGCCCTTGACGCCTACAGCTGGAACCAGCGGCTGCTGGCGGAGCAGAACGGCAGGGTGGACCCCGTGGATGAGCTGGTGGGCATCCCCCTGGAGGACTCGTCCATCCACGTGCCGGGGCCCGAGTCCATGCGCCCCCAGGAGCTGCTGGCTCACCTCGGCCGCCTGCAGCGCTCGGGCGTCCACCAGGAGTACGAGGAGCTGCGCGCCGAACCCCCGGCGGGAACCTTCCACTGCGCACAGTGAGTTTCTCTTTGACCGCCCCGCCAGAGCTGCCACTTTTATACACCCCGTCATCTTAGTTCGTGGAAACGAGAGGCTTATCGACCAAAACCATTGTTGTCCACCTGGAAGTACTGGCTTCCATCTTGGTGCGTGGCTGCATCTAGGCATACGTAAGGTCGCTATTGCCACCGCCAATACAGAACCAGTTGAAACCAGAAGTTTACATACACATAAAAAGATACATTTTACAACGTGTAGCGGAAAGTTCAGCTTGCATCCTGCTGAGTCTCTGCTGGTGTGAGCGACCAGCAGCAGGTTCGGTGAGTAAGCTCTGGTGTTGTTCTGCCAACAGGGCGTCCTACAATCAGGAGAAGAACCGCTACGGGGACGTGCTGTGCCTCGATCAGACCAGAGTCCGGTTGAAACCCAGAAGAAACGAGGTACGGACTGTTCGAGACGTTCATGTGAAATATAAAAATGACATTGTGAGAACGAGAAACAGGTGGAAGAGAACCTGGAGAGGGGGAGGTATGCACTGACAGACGAGGGATGAAAGTCAGCCGGAGCAAGACTGAGTACCTGTGTGTGAATGAGAGGGAGGCAGGTGGAACAGTGAGGCTACAAGGAGCAGAGGTCACAAAGGTGCAGGACTTTAAGTACTTAGAGTCGACTGTCCGGGAAAATGGGGAGTGTGGTAAAGAGGTGAAGAAGAGTCCAGGCTGGATGGAGAAAAGTTTCAAAGGAAAGGTTTACAGACAGTGGTGAGAGCAGCCGTGTTGTATGGTTTGGAGACAAAAAGACAGGAGACGGAACAGGAAGTGGCAGAGCTGAAGATGTTGAGGTTCTCCTTGGGAGGGACGAGGATGGATAGGATTAGGAATGAGGTCATCAGAGGTACAGCACAGGTTGAACGACTGGGAGATAAAGTTAGAGAGGACAGACTGAGATGGTTTGGACATGTGCAGAGGAGGGACAGTGGGTATATTGGTGGAAGGATGTTGAAGACAGAGGAGATATATGGACGCAGTTAGAGAGGACATGGAGGTAGATGGAGTGAGGACAGAGGACGCAGAAGATGGAGTTAGATGGAGGAGGATGACTCGCTGTGGTGACCCCTGAAAAGGGAACAGCTGAAAGAAAAAGATGTTAAATTAAAAAATGACATTACAGCGTCTGTGACACATCTACCTTTTTTTTTGTTGTCGTTCTTCCAGAGGTCAGACTACATCAACGCGAGCTTCATGGACGGCTACAAACAGAGGAGCGCATACATTGGTACTCAAGGTACTCGAGCCTCCCTAAAAAAACCTAAAACTGAAACGTTTAACTCCTCTTTTTTATTTTTTATTTTGGAGCGATTACTGCACCTCATTGTCAGCGGGGCGGAGATCTGCTCTCCGAGGCTTCCGCTGTTCTCGCCGAATGTGACTTCAGTTAGCCGTCTCCTGACCACCGGGGCCTTCTCTTCCGCAGGGCCGCTGGAGAGGACTTACGGCGACTTCTGGAGGATGGTGTGGGAGCAGAACGTCGTCGTCGTCGTCATGACAACCAGGTAAACCGCTCCTGGCGAACGGATTTGAAAAGAACACGGAACGTGCCAGCTTCTCCTTCTTTTTTTTTTTTTTTTAAAGCCAGACTTGATTTTTCACCGTGCTGCAGGACGGACGAGGGCAGTCGGAGGAAATGCGGACAGTACTGGCCCCTGGACGAAGGCGGCCAGGAAGTCTACGGATACATCGCTGTGGTGAACCAGAGGGTGGACCACCACACCCACTACAACCACACCACTCTGGAGCTGCACAACACTGAGGTGCGGCGTCCCGCAGGCGTTCCTGTCCGGTTTATCTCTAACAAACGGATCCAATAAATCATCAGCAGACACAGAAACTAATTAATTATACCTGCGAGGAGTTCTGTCCACAACTGTGTACAAATAACCTGGTGCATGTGAAATCTAGAAAAAGTAAATTCAGATTAATAAGTTATTTGTTTATACGCACAGCACCCCGAACTCAAGATTAGCGGCTTAGAGAGATAACTTTAGTTCACTTCTTACCTGGATCTGTCGCCACAGTAACGTCTACTAATGCACTCTTTCACCCCAACAACCTTAGAGAATTTATTTTTTTTTGTACATGACTGCAGATAAAAACCTTCCTCGAATGGAATGATGTTCTTCACAAGTATCATGTTTTTTTCTTGTTGTTTTCCAGATGCAGCACATTAATCTGTTTTTTTGGTTTTTTTCCTGTGTTCAGACCTGTGAACAGAGACACATGAGTCATTTCCAGTACCTCAGCTGGCCCGACTACGGGGTCCCCACCTCAGCGGTGACGCTGATCGACTTCCTGGGAGCCGTGAAGAAACAGCAGAGGAAGATGGTGAGGGCTCTGGGCTCTCAGTGGACGGGCCACCCGCTGGGACCGCCGATGGTGGTCCACTGCAGCGCCGGGATCGGGAGAACGGGTAAGCAAGCTCGCGCTGTCCGGCAACGGGCCGCGTCCCGTCGCTGCCGCCGCCGCCCTGCTAACAAGCCGCTGCTGCTGCTGCTCGACAGGGACCTTCTGCGCCCTGGACATCTGCCTGTCCCAACTGCAGGACGTGGGCTCGCTCAACGTGTCCCAGACGGTGCGGCGCATGAGGACGCAGAGGGCCTTCAGCATCCAAACCCCGGACCAGTACTACTTCTGCTACAACGCCATTCTGGAGCACGCCCAGAGACAGGGCCTGCTCCCGTCCAATCAGTGAGCCCCAGCAGTCCCCCGCGGTCAGCCCGGCTGGTGGTGTAACCAGTTAGTGCAAAAAAAAAAAAAAAGTGACAACCTCACCTGACGAGCTTTCAAACATGTCTATTCAATACCTGAAAAACTGTTAAAAAAAAACAAAACAGCTTGATCGTGACAATAGCGTAGCTGCCAGCGGTGTGTTTTTTGCCGAAAATACGCAGCGAAGAGATCCAACTGAAGGTAATATTAACCTTTAATTTAATAATTTATCAACAAATGGACCATAAAGGAGCAGTTCGTCCTGAAATGAGTTGGTTTGCCGGTAATATCTCCGTAAACGCGAACATCGCCATCACAGGACGGCTGCTGGAGAGTAATCGGGGCCAATTAAACGCCGTGTCGTCTTAATTCTATACAAACAAATCAGACGAGCTGCGTCGTGGTTCCTTAGACAATTTATCTATTAAAGCTTCGAGGTAAAAGGGTTCTCTTTCAGTTCGACCGGATTTCCCAGTGTTATGCCACAGCGATATTATTGGCCAAGTTTTCACCCAGTAAATGAAAAGCACAGTCCGTTTGTAGGTCACGGTGGCAGTGGGGGGGATTATAAAAAGCCACACGGATGCTGGTTCCGCATCGTCTCAGTAGAGTCCTGGCGAACACGAGGAGAGGCCACCGTAGGAACGAGGGGGTTAAAGCACAGGATCTTCGTCTACGAACCTTCACCGAAACGCTCCTTAAACGGTCGCCCATTCGACGAAGGCGCCATCTCAGCCGCGGGCTGCGGCTGTTGGCCACCGCTCGCACGGACACCTTGCGTGTTGGGTTCGTCCGTACGCGTGAGGGCGGCATGAACCGAGCCACGGTCGGGTGCGAGACACTTCCCACTTCGCTCGCTCAGAAACACTCGGAGTTCAAGAAGACGGCTACAGCAAACTTGCTTCTTTTCTCGCGATTTTGAGTCCCCGAATAGTTGCCCGGTGAGATACTACCTTTTTTTTTTTTTTTTTAGGATTAGGGTAATATCTCACCGGGCTGGGACTGTTAGTGACTAGTTGGCGGACGAGATTCGCGAGGGAGTCTCGGAAATGACTCCAGATGTTGGCGGAGGCGGGGTTTCCTAAGTTTCGTTACACGACTAAGAGAGGCTCGAGATCGTGTTGCGCCAATGTCTCTTTCTCTCTCAAAATAGTCGTCCCGGGCGTCTGGAAGAGCACCAGAGCTGTATGTTGGCACCTGAACGTTCAGGTCTACAAAGCACACTGATGGGAAATAAAAAACAAATCTATATATATTGGGGGAGGAAAAACTGGTCCAAATCCGCCCGTCTTCATTTCTAAAGTGCATTCTGGCAAGTGAAACCATCGAGGTCGGGGAGCCTGAGCACAACGACGATAACACAACTGTTTACATTTTAAAAAAAACAACTGATTTTTAAGAACGCCAAATGGGGCCGCACGGCTTTGCAGGACGCTCACAATTCAATGGGACCGAAACAACAACAACAACAAATAAATAATCGGAGTTGCCGGCTTGTTTCCAGTGGTTGCGCCCCAGTGAGATATCGCCTTCGTTGGTTTTTATTTCCCCCTTTAAATGAGAGCTGTAAAACCACGGGAGCTGCCCTCTCACCCTGGCTGCCTTAGCTGTCTGCTGGTTGGACCAACGCGCCGCTGACGTGTGGATCCAGTTATAACCGTAGGAGTAGTGCAATACATTGTTTTCTTTTTCTATATATATATAAATGCATAAATCACATCTGAGCACTTTGAATACAACAAATATATTCCAACTGTGTCTTGAGATCAGTGGTTTGGATGTTTTGGATGGAAGGACGAATAGAATCAGTGGGTCCACGTCCGAATAATAATTTTTATTATTATTATAAAGAATAATAAAAAGCCGCACAGAGAGGATTTCACAGAGGGCGATGGTAGAACGAGACTAGACGAACACAAACCCGTGCCAACCGCGCCCGGGCTCTGCAGCGCTCGGGAGTTGGTAAGAAAAAAAAAAAAAAACTCCTAAAAACTGTCCGCGTCGTTCCTTTTTAGGTCGTTGGGCCGTGGTCGCGGCCAGCGCTTTCACTCTGTCCCCAGTGTCCCGCCATCGTTATCGTACATGTCAAATAAATAAAAGAATTAAAAGCTGCATCTGCGCGTCACGTGTTGCATCATGTTGCGTTCTTTACTCCACGATTCATATTGAATTTGCTGGCAGTGAAGCTTTTTTTTGTTTTGTTCAGTTTTTTTTTGTCTGCCGACCTCGTGTACTCTGACTTTAGGTTTAGTTCTCCTTTCCAGCGATAGGCGCAAAAACGAAACAAAAAATAAAATGAAATAAAAATGCTACTTTTTATTTTTCTATTATATTCAGCGACCGTTTTCATACGATTACATATCGACGTTGATTTTCTATTTTGTCCTGTTATAACATGTTATCATTTGTGTAACGATTGAATCAAGCTACGGTATACTGTAATAAAAAAACAAACTGTCCACACAAAGTTTTGTTTTGTTTTTTTTTAAGTTGCTAAACTGACTTGGTGGTACCACCACGAGGTTTTATGGGAAACAGTTTGAGTTTTGCAATCGGCTGGTTGACTCATATGGTATGTTTTTCTTTTTTCTTTTTTTGAAAAGAAACATCTAAAACCCAAAGATTATCAAATTCCTGCGACACTGAGGCTTTGGTTAAGAAGAGTAAACTGGACTTATTGGGGACGTTTGGGTCCTTCAGCATTTCCACGTCTTCTGTCATTTTCTTTGTAGTCACAAAACCGACCTGTTGATTAAAAACACAACTGTGAGGTACTCAGGAACCCTCTAAAATCGATGGTAAAACAAAAACATCATGCACAAGCGGCTCGGCATGAAGGAAACTGACCCACGCCTTCTGCACAACGCGTCGATGGGACCGCAAAGTCGTGTAACCGGGAGACCGCCGCCCGCGTCAGGAGGTGAGTCCCGCCTGCAGTGGACGGGACGAACTACACCCGACTGACTCCAAAACCTAATCAATCCGATCGTTACAGGAGATATTTTGCTAACAGACAAACAGCCTGGCTAACAGTAATGTGACTGGCGCTCAGCTACTACCACACCGAACTTCAGCTCAGCAGCTATAAAACCGACTGACTTGCAGACACCTTGTGTTTTGTAGGGTCACTCGGCTGTGGCGGCCATCTTGAAGCGACTGTGACTCAATCCTTTCTACAGCTACTGAGCTGCGATGTAGAGTGGAAGTAGCTGAGAGTCTTTCACGATCTACAAAGTGTGACCAGAACGGCTACAACTCCGTCTCTTTTCATCATACGGGACCCGTGTTAGTAAAATAAGTCAGACTGAACACAGGCTGCAGCGCAAAATAAGTGAAAATATAGATTTTTTTTTTTGCTGTAATTGAGATTTCTGTAAAAATTAGTCAAAAAAGACAGAATGTAGCGATTCCAGTAACTAAATTGGCAAATAATTGTCTTAAATCTGCCTTTCAAATGATGTTTTCTAACAGGCATGGCTTCAGAGATGAGCCTTTCCTTCCAAATTGACCATCCCCCCCCCTCTCTCTCTCTGTAGAGCCAGGAAATCCCTTTGTATAATGTCTGTCACTGTGAAGCTTGGGCGTACCCCTTTTTAAAAGATAGGGCTTGAATCCGACCAATAAAAAATAAAGATTTGCATTTTTTTTTTCTTTTTCTTTTTAAAAACTAAAGTCCACAACAGCTGTGACCGTCAGGATGGGAAAATGGAAGGATATGGATTGTAAAAATACACCAAAAAGACCTCATTTTAGTTTATTTTTTGGTATTTTTGAGACAAAAAACAAACCTTGACAGTTATTTTAACAGCTGTACTGCTAAATTAATCACCTCATTGTTTTAGTGCCATCTACTTAAATTATATTACTTTATTCAGTCTTTGTACTTCAGTATATTGCCTAAAGAAAAAGACTAATCTGCGAAATGAGCAAAGGGAAAATATCGAGGTTTGTGTAAATACGAGTCAATAAAGACACCATTTAGCAACCCTAATAACTAAAAAAAGCAAATAATCTTCTTAATCTACCTTTAAATCGTAGTTTTCTAACAGGTGTGTCTTCAGAAATTACCCTATTATGTCTAATCTTAAAACGTTCTTTTGAAATTGACCGTTTTATGGCTGGTGTACCGGGAAATCCCTTCGTATAATGTTTGGTTATTCTGAAGCTTTTTTAAGAATAGGGCTGGAGTTCCCAAAGACGTCACCCCATGGAGTTTTCAAGACAGCCCGTTCATAAAAAAAACAAAAGCAGCTCTTTCTAGGTGTTACATCGCAGAACATTTCGAAGCTTCTGAGATGGAGAACGTGAATATAATGAGAACTCAGAGTTGAAGAACTCCTCTTTTTGACATTTTGACCCTCTATAATGAAGCAGGTCATAATGAGCACCCTCCTGACGGCGTGACTATTGCTGAGTTTACCTGAAATGGTCGCGTTTCAGCTCGCCTCAGGGCAGTGGGTCCCCAAACTTTCCTGCTTTTACCCTTCAAAATAAAAGCCACAGACTTGTCACCCAGGGGCGTGTCTAGAATATATTTTTTTAAGGGGGGCACAGTCAAACTGCTAATTTATCTAAATTCCCTGCAGTCGTAGATTGCAATGAACTGTACACCAGAATCTGAATAATAAAACTTTTTAATTACCCAAATATAAACACATGGGTGTGTTTTGCATGCAGGAACTATGCAGTCGATTCAATATCTGGGACATCCAGAACACAAACAAACATTTGGATACATCAGTCTCTCTACACACCAAAAACACTCTGCCTTCAGTGCTTTCAGTGTAAGAACTGCATTAAAACAGAATTACAAGAGTTTCAGCTTAATATTTATAATATTTACAAGCATTTGTTGGCGGTTGGCAAACAACTTTGTGGCGCATTATTGCCACCAACTGGTAGGGAGTGTGAAATCTGAAACTTCCCATTTGAAGCTAATCTATGTGCTATGAACAGAGTGATTGACAGCTCTGTCGGGGGTGGCCAATCAGATTTTAAGGGTGGCCAGTGCCCCCTCCAGCCACCCCTGTGGCCACGCCCCTGTTGCCACCCCAACCATATTGTTGACGTAAACAAACATCGCTAATAAGCCTTTTGACAAAGAGCTCTATCACATTTTATACATGTGTTTAAACATTTACGGACATTGCTTTTATTTAGGTTAAATATGCTGCTGGGGATAACTTTCAACCCCCCCGCGGCTGGTCTTTCTTGAGCCCAGCTTCCGGGTGCTCTGCTGTGGACGGCGGGGTTCGGCCTGCTTTTTGGCGGGCTCTATTCAAAGCAGAGTGACGTAGCAGGCGGCGCGCGCCAATGCCAGCGGCGGAGGGGGGCGTGTTCAACTCTTCTGTTACAAACACAATTCCGGAGTAAAGGAGTCCCTGTGTGTTTTTCTTTCCTGGGTACGTAGCAGCTGACCGCGCTGAATGTTTACCGAAATAAACTGCGGGGCGCCGAGGCGAGCGGTGTCGGAAGGCGAGTTCGGTCGCCCGGCGGCGGGGAGGGACGGAGGGAGGGAGAGAGGGGGGGTTCTCTTAGTGTCCGCGGCTCGGAGAGGCGGTCGGATCCGCAGCGCGTCCGCGTCTGTGTCGGCTAGTAAACAACCGTGTCCCCCCCTTCTCCCTCCCTCCCTCCGGGGCTGCCCGGGCGGACCGTCCGGTGTGCGGCTCGGAGAGTTGTTAGAGGCAGGTTCGACATTTTAACCCCTAGCTGCTGGAGTAAACAAACCGAGGGGGGAAAAAAGGGGGAGGAACGTAGGGGGGAGGTGGGGGTGTTGTTGTGTTTAACCTGGTGGGGGGGCTGACGGTGTCGAGGCTCCCGGGCAGCCGCCGAGCCGTGGGTCCCGTTACGTTTGACTTTGGCATTGTTCGGTAAGGACGACTGGATCGCATCCGGTCGCTCAGAGGGGGGGGGAGAGGGACATGTTCCGAGGCCCCACCTCTTTCTGTCGTCTTCACCGAGCAGACCAAGGCTGCTGCTGGTGGTGCTGGCTCTTTTGTTCCGGGGAGCTTTGTGCAACGAAACATTTTAAATTACAGAGAGTTGCTCTGTAGTCTGATTATTTCTAGTTTTTTTTACGAGGACGTAAGCCGCTCGGAACAGACAGGAGCGTGTGTGCGCGTGTGTGTGTGAGGTGGAGCCTGCGGGCGCTGCTGGCTCCTCAGCCCGCTCTGGAAGCAGGAATCCCGTGCTGCCGCTGTCGCAGCTCCGCCTGTCGTGGGCGAGGGTTTATTTTGGAGGTTCCTCCTCCTCTGGAGGAGGAGGAGGGGGAGGTTTGGCAGCACGGTGCAGAGCAACGATTGGCTGAAGTCCGCCCCTCTATTACTTTAATGGGCGGGGCCTAGCTAACCCTCCCCCGCCCCTCTCTGCTGAGTCACGTGGTACCAGACTCCCGGAAGTAGCCAAATATAAAGACGGGATTTCATGACATCCGTCACTGAGGGGGGAAGGATGAAAAGCTGTTTATGAATCTTAAAATGTAATTGATAGTATTATTTCATGGTTTAAAGCTAGAAACTAAGACACTTATAATTACAAAAATTGTTGGCAAAAATGTCTTTAAAGGCTACTTTTATTAGATCTGTACGCATACAAACATGACAATAACACTTACATGTATAGTCCCAGAACCAACCCGTTACCTGCAAATATTCCTAACTCCTCAATAAATTAAATGCTTTACATTTCTTGAAGGAATATGTCTGTCACCTTCAGTTTTAAACTAAGATCATCTTATTGTGAAATGACAGAAATGTGGCTGTTTTGGTAATCTCCACAGTGACTGTTAGGGCACAGAGCACGTGTTGTGAATGACTCTCAGCTATTACCACACAACTTCAGCTCAGTGTTTGTAAAATTGGCTGAGTAATATACATTTTCGAGCCACTGTGCAGAATCAGGTTGGCTGCAGCTGAAAATTTACATTTATTGATTTAACTTCAGAAAACCTCATCAAAATTCACTCAGTGGTTCATGAGACACTTTGCTAACAGACAGACAAAGAAGCTGTCACTTTTACTTCTTGTGTTTAATTTTCAAACAGCTGACGATATCCACCTGAGTGTACCTTACAGCGTTTTCAGCTACAAATTAGGAAGAAAAAAACAACCTGTGACCCAGCTGACTTATAAACTCAGACTGACGGCTCACACCTGCATTCACTCCTGCACTAATAGCCGTCTACTGGTGATTGGCTGAGAAGAAGTAAATTGCTTGTGCAGCAAACTGTGGCTCCACACCATTAACAAGCCGACCGGCAGAACGGCGCAGCAGGCGGGTGGAGTTTGTAATCCATGTGAGACAGCTTCGACCACGACCCACACAAACACTGCCAGGGTCTGAATGTTCTGAATGAATCCAGCGTATCTGCTGAATTTAATGAATTAGTATTGTGCACATTTATGTTGACAGCTGTTAACAACGTGTGAAATGTAGCTCTCTCTAACGGGTTGTCCACAATTTAAGGTTTTTCCTTTTTTGTAAGAGGGGAAACTCCACTCACTTCACTCCAGGTCATCACCAGACTGAAAGAAAACACACCAAATGATTGGAGAACACTGTATTTACTTCAATTTGCAGGGCAACAAAGAACTATGAGCGCACAGATTTGACATTAATGTCAGCAGTTTGCTGTGTAGACTTCGAGCAGCGTTCACGTTTTTAGCTCAACGTTCCCAAAAAGAGTTTGCCGAACCCAGCAAATCTCCAGAAAAAAGGCTTTAAAAGTGCAAATTAAAACTGTTAGGATTTACTTTTTAAAACTTTGCTTCATAGATCTATTTCCTTTAATAAGATATGTGAAAGCAGTTTATTTATAATACTAAATTCCGGGTTTGACGCGCTTGCAATGTTGTCCTTGTTACTTGCAGAGAAATCGTTGATTGACAGGTCAAATTCAAAACACTGCCTGAAGCCCCGCCCCCGGAGCGGAGCCTCCGAACGGAACTGGCCAATGGCGTTGCAGCCTAGCGCGGGGTCTCTTCCGAGAGCCCCGCCCACCTCTACAGCTAACCGAACGAAGATTGTTTTCCTCTCTCTCGGGGAGATTTTTCACTTTGCCCGGATTGTTTATTTTAAGTCACACGCCACTGACAGGCTCTCTTCGCAGATACGTGGCCATCGTGTCGCTTCCGATCGGAGGTGCGGCGGCTAATCCAAACGTAGCGGATTGCCAAATAATCATCCGCAAACTTGTGCTTGCTGGTCGGGAGAGAGGGGTGAGTTGGGCTGAATTCATTCAGTAAGCTAATGGAGTTAGCAAACGTTAGCCGTTAGCAGACGTTATAAGTGGACTGTACGGAGGGGGGGATCAGCGCCTCCTTACGTGCATCTCCCTCGCATATCATTATAACAATAGCAGCCAGGCAGATCGATTGTTAATTTGAAAAAAAATTTCAACTTGTTTCACGTCAGTAAGGCACGTCGCTGACGGTCGCCTGCATGTGTTTTCCTCCTCCTAGCCCCGAACGGTGCTCCTTCATCGGACTACTCGTGTTGTTTACATTAGCTAGCAGCTAACAGGCAGCTCCGAACCCCCCGAGCGAGTGAAAAAAAAAGTTATCCCTAAAAACCACACACCGTAAACAGTCCAAAGTGCTCCGTGTTTGGTATCCGCTGCCTGTTAGCATGCCGGCTGCTTTTTTTTTCCTCCCCGCTTTTGCCTGGTGGGAAGTGGAGCGTGAATTTGCCGAAGTTGTCCGCCACGCTCTGTAAATGGCGGGCGTGCGGGGAAGCGTCGAGGTCGGTGCTTGTGTTGCTAGGCCGCCAGCGGGAGAGCGGACCGACGCTGCTAGCATGTAGCAGCCGCGGTTGCCCCGTGAGGGGGACGGTCACGGTACGGGGGTGTGCGTCCCCTGAAAGCCGCCTGCAGCCAGAATTTTTTTTTGTATTATTATTATTTTTTAATGTGTTTGTGTGTGACTGCGGCTGCTACTCGGGGCAGCGGACCGTCGGGTCCCCGGCGGAGCTCCGACACCGAGTCGCGCCGACTTCGTGCTCCGGAGCGCCGTGCACCCTCCGCGGCCTCGGCTTTGTCTCCCGCTCCGACGGCCCCGGTGAGCGGCGGGTGTGTGGAGCAACTTGTGAATGGCAGGGAGACGGACTCCCACGTTTTCTGCACCCGTTTCTTGCACCGGTGACGTAAGGCCGCCCGTGTTTTCATTGGCTCCGCGGGCCGACAGCCGCACGTTCCCCGCGTTTTAAACTCCGTTACTGCTTTTTGCTTCTTGCTTCATGTTGGTAAAATTAGACACCAGCGAACCTGTAACACATGAAGTGAAATCACTCCGTGTACGTATTGCAATTTGTACTCACACGTGTCTCTTCTTTTCCCCAGTCAAAGGTCTGTCTGTTAGCAAAATATCTCACGAACCACTGTCCACAATTCAACGAAACCCTCAGGAAGTAATCACTACATGTACACCCACAGCCCATTAACGTTTGGGGTCAACACGATTCAAGATGGCCGCCACAGCCAGCTGACCTCAGGGAGCACAAAACTAGCTGTAACTCAGTCAGTTTAATAGATGTTGACCTGAAGTTTGGTGTGGTAGTAGCTGGAACCGATCCCCACCATCTACTACTCTACGTGCTACGCGCTGTGCAAGATATCCGTTCAAAACCGTTGCTTTACCTGTTGGTGCCGACCCATTTGTCTGTTAGCGAAATATCTCACAAACCTCTGGGTGGATTTTAATGAAACACTCAGGATGTAATTGTTGGATGCACATCTACGACTGATTAGCTTTTGGAGTCACCCCAGTTCAATATGGCTGCCACAGCTAGTCGACAGCAGCCGACACAAAAATGGCTATAACCCAGTCAGTTTTACAGACATGGAGCTAAGATTTGGCACAGCAGTAGCTGAGAGTAATCCACAACACATAGTCCAAGTTAAGTTTAAAACTCTTCCATGAGAGGCGGACTATAGCACAATTATAACACACACTATGTAACCATCCAGTTCAGTCTTTTGGTTGATGGTGTTAAATGCCATGTTGTAGTAGCTGCATGAGATTACAAACTCCTTGTGTGTGTGTCTCATCTGTATCTCATCTCATTTTGTTACAGTTGTGTAGTTTCTGTGGGCAGGACGCCGCTGTCTTGACGCATACGGTCTGCACTGAAGTGGACCAAAATATCCCTTGTGGATACTTTTTCTGGGCTTAGTGTTTTGGGAGAGGCCCGAAAACTTGAGCAGATTTAAACTAAAGTGTAATCAGACACTTGGGGTTGTTTTCACAGCGCGACACGCAGACCCAGTCCTCCGTCAGTGCAGTTTGTTTGTGTTTTGTGTCGCCATAAAGTCACAGTAGATGTGAGGGGGAAAAAATGACTGTACTTTGCTTTAAAAGGTGACTAAATGAAATCAGGGGGTAACTTTGGCTTGTTTGGTTGTGATTAGATCCGTATGCTGCTCTTTATTCCCAGGTCTCGTTGCTCTCGGGAGTATGAGTTCATAATGAAGCGCCGTTTGGAGGATCAGGAAACGGTCTTTGCATTCCAGCAGCGGCGCCTTGCTACCAACGCCGAGGCTTACCAGCACCACCTCCGGGGCCCCGCGCCGGCTCCGGCTGCGTATGAGGCGGCGGCAGCGGCGGCGGACAACATGCAGCCCGTAGCAGGCGTCCAGTACTCGGTTCCACAGGGATACCAGGTAGAGTTCTCGTTGTGGTGATTTTTATTGATTTATTTTACCGGTTCCAGCAGTAGAAACCTTCAACTGAGCTGCCTGTGCTTTCCCAGGTCCCCACCGTGGCCCAGAACAGCGGCGGGCACGGGCACACTCCGAGTCCGGCGGTCCACACGGGATCCCACCACCACGGCCCGGCGGTTCAGGCCCACGGGCCCTCGGTGATGCCGGGACACGGACACACAGCGGCCCCGCCGGCCTCTGCACAGGGCCACCAGCAGTTCCAGAGGCTCAAGGTCGGCTTGACACACACACACTCCCCACTCTAACACGTGGGAAATTAGGTTGTTGTTTACATGTTTACTTTTCAGCAAGAGACTATTGTCTTGTTGATGGGATTTAATGGTGGAACTGGTTGTGTCTTCTCTCCTGTCTGTTAGGTGGAGGATGCGTTGTCTTACCTGGATCAGGTGAAACTACAGTTTGGCAACCAGCCTCAGGTCTACAACGACTTTTTAGATATAATGAAGGAATTCAAGTCCCAAAGGTGAGGCAGCCGTTCGACTTCCCGGGTAGTGACCTCCGGCCACAGCAGCCATTTCATCTTTTTTTTTTTTTTTTTGTCGCTATTTAGCATCGACACCCCCGGGGTTATCAGCCGAGTGTCGCAGCTCTTCAAAGGCCACCCCGACCTCATCATGGGCTTCAACACCTTCCTCCCACCGGGCTACAAGATCGAGGTCCAGACCAACGACCTGGTCAACGTGACGACGCCCGGCCAGATCCACCACATCACTCCGCACGGCATCTCGGTCCAGAACATCCCCATCACGGGAGCGGGCAGCCAGCATCCGCCCCAGCTCCCCCCCGCCGCCAACACCAGCGCGCCGCCTCTCCTGACGCAAACCACGCCCGCCAGCGTTGACAACCAGCAGCCAGCCCAATCCGTCCATCCCTGCGTACACCTCCCCCCGCTCGCCGCCCGCGCAGCTGCCCCCGCCCCTCGGCGGGACCCCCGCGGGGCCGCCCATGCAGAACAACCAGCCCGTGGAGTTCAACCACGCCATCAACTACGTCAACAAGATCAAGAACCGCTTCCAGGGCCAGCCCGACATCTACAAAGCCTTCCTGGAGATTCTCCACACGTACCAGGTCAGACACGCGTTTAACGCTTTAAAAAAAAAGAATGCATATCTCCCGCTGCCTTTCATACCACAGTTTTAAGCTGAGAACATCTTATGTTCAGAAACGACAACCTTTTTTTTTTTTGAACCTAAGAAGGAGCAGCGGAATGCGAAGGAGGCCGGAGGGAACTACACGCCGGCCCTCACGGAACAGGAAGTGTACGCTCAGGTGGCCAGGCTCTTTAAGAACCAAGAGGACCTGCTCTCAGAGTTCGGCCAGTTTCTGCCTGACGCCAACAGCTCCGCAGTAAGACATGAAATCCACCTCTTTTCCCACACTTAATAACAGATCCTCTAACACGAGACGAGCTTGCAACACGTTATAAAAAGCTGGGACAGGGGCGTGTCTACTACTGTGTTCCATCACCGTTCCTTTAACACTCAATAAGCATTTGGGAACCGAGGACACTAACTGTTTCAGCTTTGTAGGTGGAATTCTTTCCCATTCTTGCTTGATGTACAGCTATAGTTGCTCAACAGCCTGGGGATCTCTGTTGTCGTATTTTGCGCTTCATAATGCACCACACAGTTTCAATGGGAGACAGGTCTGGACTGCAGGCAGGTCAGTCTGGTGTCCTCAGTGTCTTACTATGAAGCCACGCTGTTGGAACACGTGTAAAATGTGGCTTGTCATTGTCTTGCTGAAATAAGCAGGGACGTCCCTAGATGGCAGCAAGTTAACGGTGCCTTCACAGACGTTCAGGTTCCCCATGCCATGGGCACTAATACACCTCCATACCATCAGAGAGGCTGGCTTCTGAACTTTGTGCTGATAACAATCCAGACAGTTCTTTTCTGAAAACAAAGTGAAATGTGGACAGATCAGACCAGAGGACACTTTTCCACTTTCCGTCAGTCCATCTCAGATGAGCTCGGGCTCAGAGAAGCCGGCGGTGTTTCTGGGTGTTGTTGATTTCTGGCTTTCTCTTTGCATGGCAGAGTTTTAAGTTGCACTTGTAGATGTAGAGATGAACTGTGTTCACTGACGACGGTTTTCTGAAGTGTTCCTGAGCCCATGTGGTCATATCTGTTACAGAACGATGTTGGTTTTTAATGCAGCGCCGCCTGAGGGGTCGAAGGTCACTGACATTTAATGTTAATTTTTGGCCTTGCTGCTTACTTGCAGAGATCTGTTCAGATTCTCTGAATCTTTTGATGATATTATGGACTGTAGATGACGAAATCCCTGAATTCCTTGCAATTGTACGATGAGAAGTGTTGTTCTTAAACTGTTGTTTCACAAAGTGGGGAACCTCGCCCCATCCCTGCTTAGGAACGACTGAGCCTTTCGGGGATGCTCCCTTTATACCCAATCATGACACTCACCTTTTTCCAATGAACCTGTTCACCTGTGGAATGATCCAAACTGGTGTTTTATGAGCATTCCTCAACTTTCCCAGTCTGTTGTTGCCCCTGTCCCAGACATCAAATTCAAAATGAGCGAAAAACTTGCAAAAAACAATAAAGTTTATCTGTTTGAACATTAAATATCTATGTTTTACACGACGGCCAGACTTCTCTGGATTTGGGGTTGCGGAATAACTCGGACGACCTGTTTATTCCTCCGCAGATGTTGAGCAAAACCACAGCCGAGAAGGCCGAGTCGGTGAAGAACGACCACGGCCTCACCACCAAGAAGCTGCAGCTCAACAACAAGCAGAGGCCCAGCCAGAACGGCTGCCAGATCCGCCGCCACTCGGCCCCGGGGAGCACGCCCCCCGTCAAGGTCCGTGCGCCGAAACCGTCGCCGTCGCGTTTTGTTCTCATTTTCCGGGTTTCGCGTCTTGTCTGTGGTGCGCGCGGGGGTTGTAACTGTAACTGTGCCCTGCGTGCCTCCCGTTTGCTGCAGAAGAAGCCCAAGCTGCTGAACCTGAAGGACCTGTCGGCGGCAGACCCCAGCAAGCACGGAGTCAGCACCGAGTCCCTGTTCTTTGAGAAGGTGAGCTTGTTTGATCTGGGTTTTCTCCAAGGATAGAGGTGTTACAGAAGAGTTATATGATCACTCAAGACTACAACTGTTGAATCACACTGAATTGGTGCTGATGACACGTTTGTTGCAAAGAAAATGAAACATTTAGGTGACATTTCTGCAGATTTATTTGTTAACTTTGTCTCATCTTATGTCTGATCAGTCCCAATTTGATTTGGAAGCCTCTCCGAGTTTGTCCTACTTTTTTTGACTAGAATAGAAGCTTTGTTGTCATTCGGGACGTTAAAAACACGAGAACCAATTTCGTTCCCCAGGTACCAGTGTGTAATATCCCAAAACAAGAAGGGTTTGCGACTGGCTCCAGATACCCGTGACGACTCGGCGACTATTTCGAGAGAGAGAGAGAGAAACCGTTCAAACGTCCTGCAGGGAAATTAAGGAGCCTTTGCGGAACGCTTCCAGACATTTTGGAAAGTCCCTCGCGAGTGCCGTAGCAGTGATACCGGCTTTAGTTTCAGGTGGATTAGGTGGACGTTAATATATATATATATTTGCGCGCGTTTCCCCTCTCGTTTGCAGCAGCCGTTCGATACTTTTAGCTGTTATTTTTCACCAGCTCCTCTATCTCTGTTAAACCCTGCGGCTCTGCAGCACGCCTGAGAAAACAACACCTGAGTGGAAAAAAACAAACCAACATGCCCGTCAGCGAAAGCTCCAAGTTCCTGTGGAGAGTTGAAATCCCGTTTGTCTCATATGGGACAGAAAGTCCAAATTAAGCTAAACCCTTTACTGAGAGCACAGATGATAAATAAGCTAAGGGCTCAGTGGTGGTTCTAATACTGAAAAAAACCCGGTGCTAGCTCGGCGCCAGCTCTGGGTCGGGCCTGAGAAAAGACCCGCTTTTGTCAGGAGGTTGTGTTGGTTCCGTATATCAGAGCCTTTTTGTCGAGACGCGTTTTGTTGGTTGGGTTTTTTGCCGTGCTCTAACGTTGCAGCGCCCGTTTCAGGTGCGTAAAGCCTTGCGGAGCGCCGAGGCCTACGACAACTTCCTGCGCTGCCTGGTTATCTTCAACCAGGAGGTGATCTCCAGGGCTGAACTAGTGCAGCTGGTGCTGCCCTTCCTGGGGTGAGTGGACGTGCCGTCTTTCAGGCGCGCGACGCGAGCTTCTTCACGCAGTCCGTTAGGCGTCGGGCCGTTTTTAATTGTCAGTAATTTTCATTTCACAGAAAATTTCCCGAGCTGTTCAACTGGTTCAAGAACTTCCTGGGGTACCGTGAGCTGGTCCACATGGAAACGTACCCCAAGGAGCGGGCCACGGAGGGCATCGCCATGGAGATCGACTACGCTTCCTGCAAGAGGCTCGGCTCCAGCTACAGAGCGCTGCCCAAAAGCTACCAGCAGCCCAAGTGCACGGGCAGAACTCCTCTCTGCAAAGAGGTGAGACACGAACCACCCCCACCCGCCTGCTCCACCGCTCGTTTGAAACAACCTCTCGTATACTGTAAAGTGTATGAAGTCTCCATCAGGGCAGGCCGGTGTGGGCAAATAGTTCGTGTGATTTTCTTGAAACACCTACAGAAACTTGTAACTTCTGTATAACTGAAACTCTGCTGTTTTCCACACCGGTTGGACCATTTAGGACTGGACGTATAAACCGACTTTAGTAACACTTAGGCTTGTGAGGTGTATTTGAACGCATCATGAACAAAGCAGGCTTTATTAGATACAGAATTTAGAGAACCGCGGGCTTTAAACGCACGGCGAACTCGCTTGTTTGCAGCTAGAATCGCGAGTCGTCGCTGTTCAAAACGGTGCAGATTTGTTAGTTTGTCTGTGACAGCATCTGAGCGCTTTCAGCTGTGTTTTCCTGGGAGAAAAGGGTCTCAAAGGCAACGAGGTCAAGCTCGACATTTAACTGAACTTTCACAAATGAGATTTGCTGCATTTTAGTGCAGCAATATATATATATATATATATATATATATATATATATATATATATATATATATATACCTGTTACGACGTAACAGTATCAAATGACAACAGGCTCCATTATCTTCGGCCGGCTATAGTTTCACTTTTCGCAACTTTCCCCAGATCTTTTACAACTCGTTTGAGCTTGCATCATCTTTTTAGTGGTTCTTCTTTAAGTGATAGAAGAGGGTTGTTGTGTTGGCGTCAGATGAGAAAACAGTCTAATAGCAGAGTTAGCTTTAGCAGAGTTAGCATATTACCTTTTTCTGCTCCGTGTCGGACATTTTGAACCAAATCACAGACGTCCCCCTGGTTTTAGTAAAAGTCTTTCTTCTTGGGCTGCCTGCCAGCTGTCTCTACTTGTTGTGACCCCGAGTTTGATACTTCATGCATCTCCATCTTTCAGCACTTATGGTGAAAACACCGCGCCGCACAGAAAGCTGCTGCCGTAAAGCATGTCGCAAACCCACACGTAAAGCAGCGTCATGTCGCAAAACGGAGGTTCTTCGCAAAATAGTTATTTTTTCTTATTATTTATCACTTATATAAACTGAATGTATGCAAAGTGAGAACACTAATACATTCGTCGTAGCCTACGTTATGAAATATTTACATGAATCATTGATACAATTATAATAGAAACGACAGAAACAATAGAGACGATAGACACGATAAAAGAAAATATATCACGATAGACACTTTTCTATCGTCCCCACGATATGTATCGTTATATCGCCCAGCACTAGCCATCGCTGTGTGAGAGGCGGGTGGACACCCTGGACAGGTCCATCGCAGGGACAAACAAGACAAACAATCAGTCAGACAAATCCTTTTATTTTACTCATTTGTTCTTAAAGCTGCCTGTATTGACGCTGAGTTCACCTCCGCATTAATTACTGTACGCAGCTGGAGTTTGGAGTTTGACTTTGTTTTGAACTGCAGGTCCTGAACGACACCTGGGTCTCCTTCCCCTCCTGGTCTGAGGACTCCACGTTCGTCAGCTCCAAGAAGACTCAGTACGAGGAGCACATCTACCGCTGCGAAGACGAGCGCTTCGAGGTGAGCCGCGTGCCCGACGTCTGCGTCAGCCTTTTTTTTTTTCTGTCCCTAATCGTCACCGCGACCGTCCGGCCCCGTGCGTTTGTCCTCTGCGCAGCTGGACGTTGTCCTCGAGACCAACCTGGCCACCATCAGGGTGCTGGAGACGGTGCAGCGGAAGTTGTCCCGCATGTCTGCGGAGGAGCAGGCCAAGTTTCGCCTGGACAACGCGCTGGGCGGCTCTTCGGAGGTGGTGCACCGCAAAGCCATCCAGAGGATATACGGAGACAAGGCGCCGGACATCATCGACGGCCTGAAGAAGAACCCCGCTGCGTCCGTCCCCATCGTGTTAAAAAGGCGAGCGGTGTATTTTAACCGGATCTCTTTTTTTTTTTTTTTTTTTCTTCTCCTGATTATTGGGAGTGTTACCGTTGACAGGCGTGTCTCTCGAGGCTGTGCGCCCACCGCCTGACTCTTTGCTTCTCGTTCAAACCAGGTTAAAAACAAAGGAGGAAGAGTGGCGGGAAGCGCAGCGGGGCTTCAACAAGATCTGGAGGGAGCAGAACGAGAAGTATTACCTCAAGTCTCTGGACCATCAAGGCATCAATTTCAAACAGAACGACACCAAAGTGCTGCGCTCCAAGTCTTTGCTTAATGAAATCGAGAGCATCTACGATGAGGTAAGGACTCCTGACCGGCCGTCGTCAGTGTGTTGGCGGGCGATTCGACACCCCCACCATGTCGACCTGCCACCCACCGCTCCACGCGTAGGACCGGCACAGTGTCAGAACAACAAGCTGTTTAAAATCAGAGACGGCATCTTAACCCGTGCTGGTCTCAGTTCAAAAAACGGTTGAGATGAAGGCTTCTGGCGGTACTGAGACCTATGTTTTCCTCTTATTTAATCAATATAGGAAGGGGGAGTGCACATATTCTGACTGAGCTCACCCTCAACCATAGTTTCCACTCTATAATCCTTTCAAAATAAACTGCGATGACAGAAGTAGATGCTAGGATTTAATTGTTTTTCTCTTCTTTTTTTTTGTAGGATTTTGGCCAAAAAAAAGCACATTTCCTAGAAAATTACCATTGTGGAAAAAACTTGGCAACTTGTTATAACCAGGTGCTGGTGTAAAAAAAAAAAAAAAAAAAAAAAGAATATATATATAATAATAATAATAATACAAGAAAACTGTTGTAACAATGGCGTTATTTCTACAAATTTTGCCCAATTTAACTTGACTTTAAATATAATATATGCCGTATTTTTCGGACTATAAGACGCACTTAAAAAGCCTTCAATTTTCTCAGAAAACAACAGTGTTCCTTATATATGTAAGAAGTCATAATGTTTTAGTACGACTTTGGTAAACTACAAAGCCGCGCCGCTTGCAGCATTAAGGCTCAGTTATAGTCGCGCAGAGCGGACCTGAGTGAGCGCTGTAGGCGTTTATACTTGACGCTTACGTCGGTGCATTGAGGGATCATATAAATGCTGATACAGGTGAACCAGCTCCGCTAGAGCACCGAAATGGTCCATTTTGAATGGAGGGCGGTCTGCGCGAAAATTGGGAGATGCGCCTTATAGTCCGGTGCGCTTTATATGTGACAAAAGTTCAAAAATGGACCATTCATTGACAGTGTGTTTTATAATCCAGTGCGCCCTATAGTGCAGAAAATACGTTAATACAGTAAACTGGATGGCTCATCCTGAGGTTGTTGGGTGTGTTTGTTAGCAAAAAATCTCATGAACTGCACCAATTTGGGTTTTTTTTAACTCTCAGAAGGTCATCACAGGATATACGCCTACAACTGATAAACCTTTGGAGTCAACCCAGTTAAAGATGGCCGCCACAGCTTGCAGATTTACAGATACTGAGCTTGTGGTAGTAGCTGAGAGCCATTCACAACACGCACTCCAAGCACTAACAGATCAGATATGGTGATTTTTGAAGTTTGGCCAAAATGATTAACTCTGACCTGAAAGGATGGCGGGCGATAAACATTATTCCTTCAAGCAATGTTAGACATCTAATTAGGTTTGACAGCTTTACAAAATGTTGACTGTATTTTTGTTTTTATCCGAAAGCTGATGTTTAACGGACTGTGCGTTGCAGCGCCAGGAGCAGACGTCTGAGGAGACCGCCGCGCCGCTCACGGGCCCCCACCTGACGCTGTCCTACGAGGACAGCCAGATCCTGGAGGACGCGGCGGCGCTCATCATCCACCACGTGAAGCGGCAGGCCAGCATCCACAAGGAGGACAAGTACAAGATCAAGCAGATCATCTACCACTTCCTCCCCGACATGCTGTTCTCGCAGCGCGGCGAGCTCTCGGACGTGGAGGAGGAGGAGGACGAGGACGAGGAGGAGATGGAGCTGGAGGAGGGGGCGGCGGCTCCCAAGAAGCACAACGGCGTCCCGGGCGGCGGCGGCGGCAGCCCCTCCAAGTCCAAGCTGCTGTACGGCAGCACGGCGGCGCAGAAGCTGCGCGGCTGCGACGACGCCTACAACCTGTTCCTGGTCAACAACAACTGGTACATCTTCCTGCGGCTGCACCAGACGCTGTGCTTGCGGCTGCTGCGCCTCTACGAGCAGGCGGAGCGGCAGATCGAGGAGGACGTCCGCGAGCGTGACTGGGAGCGGGAGGTCCTGGGCCTGAAGAAGGAGAAGAACGACAATCCGGCCATCCAGCTCCGGCTCAAGGAGCCCAGTGAGTAACAGTCAACTCTCACTGTCTGTCTGTTAGCAAAATATCTCACTAACCACTGGATGGATTTTAATAAGTCTGTCAGAAAGAAATCACTGGATGCACAGGTACAACTGATTAACTTTTGGAGCTAGCTCAAATCAAAATGGCCGCCACAGCTAACCAACCTTAGCAAGCACAAAACTGGCTGTAACTGTGTCAGTTTTAAAGATATTGAGCTAAAATTTGCCGTGGTAGTAGCTGAGACTGATCCCCAACACATACTCCAAGTGCTAACAGATTGTGCCACAGCTTTGTTCAAAATGTTTCAATTAACTATTAGAGTCAACTCTCTCTGTCTGTTAGCAAAATATCTCATGAACCACTGGGCCAATTTTAATGACGCTTTCGGGTAATAACTATTGGATGTGCATCTTCAGCTGATTATCTTCTGGAGCCTACCTGGTTCAACATGGCTGCCACAGCAAACAGATCTTACAAAATACAAAAATGACTATAATTCAGTCATATTTACAGATATTGAGCTAAAGGTTGTTGTGGTAATAGCTGAGACTCCTTCACATTACATGCTCATTAAGTTATTTTCAAAATGATAATAATTTCTGAACACAAGATGGTCTTAGTCTAAAAGTCCAGCATGACAAGCGGCGGGACACATGGAGATTCTGACAATATCTCTGCTCTCCAGTGGACATTGAAGTGGAGGATTACTACTCGGCCTTCTTGGAGATGGTGAAGAATTTGCTGGACGGAAACATGGAGGCGTCTCAGTACGAGGACTCCCTGAGGGAGATGTTCACCATCCACGCCTACATCGCCTTCACCTTGGACAAGCTGGTCCAGAGCATCGTCCGGCAGGTACTCGCCTCCTCTCTGTCTGTCCCAGGTTTTGCCGTCGCCGCGGTTTCTCAGTCAGTGCTAAGCGCCATCTCCGTCGTCTGTCTCTTCCTCCCCCTTAGCTCCAGCACATTGTGAGCGACGAGATCTGCGTCCAGGTGACGGACCTCTACCTGTCGGAGAGCGCGAGCGGAGCCACGGGGGGGTCCATGTCCACGCAGGGTTCCAGGAGCGCCGCCGAGGGGGTCTACCAGCGGAAAGCCGAGCAGCTCATGTCTGATGAGAACTGCTTCAAGGTAAGAAAAAAAAGAAGAAAGGAGCGAGTTAAAGCTGAACTGAAAAGTGTTTCGAAGCCAACATCAGTTGAAAGAAAATAATAAAATATGATTGTTGTAAAATTTAAAAAGAAAAATTATTATACCGAACATTGAAGAAACCACTCGGGTGTTTTCGGCTTCCTTCATGAGCCCCCCAATGTGTGACGTCCTCAGAACGGCTGAGGCTCACAGCATTCAGCCATTCATCAGAGAGTGGATGAATACTGGTACAATATACAGTAGTTCAGTGAGTTGGAATTAATTGTTCGAGCCGGCCAGAAAATACCACTGGAGTTTCATTGTTTGGCTTCCCGAAATTTTTTTTTTTATTATTATTATTTTTATTTTTATTTAGATCAGATATTGACATCAACATTTAGCATATCACTGCTCACCAACCAAACCTGTTGGTATGGCCCAGCCAAAGCTACAACAAATTGGTCTGGTACATTCTCGAATCCATGTGGCCCCACACAAGATTATCTTCCCATGTCTCTATCCGGGTTTTTCCCCTTTTTTTTTTTTTTTTTTTTTTTTTAAAAAACCCAAAAAAAAAAAAAAAAAAAAAAAAAAAAAAAAAAAACAGGGTCAGAGAGTGTAGCCATAACAAAAGTATCCGTTACATGATTCTATAAATCCACAAAACATCACTTCGAACAAAGAACTTTGATTATAAAATATAAAATAAAATTTGGTGGCATCCTTTTATTTTGGTTTAAATTATTTCTGGCATATATTTTTTGAGATATTTTTCCCATTTATTCCAATGTTTGAAGAATAAATCTATTTTTAGATTAACTGTGGCTGTTATTTTTTCCATTTTGTAAATGTCTGTCACTATTTGGGCCCATTCTCTGACAGTAGGTTCTGTTTGCAACATCCATTTTTTTGTAATTGCCTTTTTTCCGGCCGTCACCAATATATTCCATAGGTATCCGTCAACTGAATGCATTTTGGGGGTTTTGCATCCTAAAAACATGGTTTTGAAGTTTGATGCAATGTTGATTTGAAAAATTTGGTTAATTGCAACATTTATAGCGGCCCAGTATCTTTGGAGAGTATAACACTCCCAGAAAACATGATAGTGATGGGCTTTCTGACAACCACAGTTTCTCCAGCATTGACCATTTCCTTGTGAGAAATGGGCGCTTTGATTTGGGGTAATAAAATAACGAGTCATACATTTCCAACTAAATTCTTTCCAGAGGTGAGATTTTGTGCACCTCCATTGGGATACACATATTTGTTCCCATTCTTCATTAGTTATAACAAGGCCTGATTCCTTTTCCCATTTATTTTTAATATACAATGTAGAGAGATTATTAAGGTTTGATATAGTCTTATATATTCTTGAAATTAGTCCTTTTGATAATTTTGATTTATACGATTTTATTATTAGTTCAATCAGTGGGTTGCATTGATCTGTGTTTTGTTTGATTTCCTGGTTATAATAACTTCTTATTTGTAGATATCTATGAAAATCTTCTTTTTCCAAGTTATAATTTTCTTCTAATGCTTTGAAGCTTTCCATTTTATTATCTTTCACTATCTGGAAGATTACTTTTATACCCTTTGTAATCCATGTTTTGAATCTTGTGTCGATACTGTTTGGTAGAAAGCTTTTATCATATGCTAACCAGTTTAGTACCTTAATTTCTGTGTTTAGTTTGTTCGTTTTTACAACTTCTCTCCATGTTGTTAATGTTGATTTAATCCATTTGTTTTCCAGTCTGTCTATCGAATCAAGCCGTTTAATGTCTGCTATTATTGCTTGCAATGGGACTTCTGGGGACAAACTGTTTTCTATCTCCTTCCATTTTGCTTCATAATTTGGATCACACCAGTAAAGTAGAGTTCTAATTTGGGCGGAGATGAAATAGTTTTTGAGACTGGGGAGGCCCCATCCTCCTTTATCCTTTGGTAATTGTAGTGTTTTGTAACGGATGCGAGGTCTCTTTCCGTTCCATATAAATCTGGATATTTCTTTGTCCCAAACAGTAAAATAGTGGCTTGGGATAGTTATTGGTAGAGTTTGGAAAAGATAAAGGAATCTTGAAATTACATTCATCTTTATGGTTTCTATTCTTGCTGTTAAGCTTAAGTGAGGGATGAGGTTCCATTTTTCCAGGTCTTTTTTAACGGCTGAATAAAGACGACTGTAGTTTATGTCCATAATTTTATCAACATCTTTATGAAGTATTACTCCTAGGTATCTAAAGGATTCTGTATTCCATTTAAGAGGGAATTTCTTCTTAAAATCTTTGGGTGGGCACCAGTAGGAGATAGTTTCTGTTTTTTCAATATTTAATTTATAGCCAGATAGAAGGCCTATTGTTTCCAGACTGTGCATCAGTTCTGGTATTGAGTTTTCTGGGTCCGTTAAAAACAAGATTATATCGTCTGCATAGCATGCAATTTTATGTTCTTTTCTATCGATTGTAATTCCTTTGATTGTTTTTGTTTGTCTGATTTGTTGAGCTAATGGCTCCAGATACAGGGCAAAAAGTAGAGGAGACCAAGCACAGCCCTGTCTCACTCCCCTCTCCAGTGTAAGTGATTCTGTTAAGTAACCGTTTATCCTTATTTTAGAGGTTGGGTTATTATAGAGCTCCTTGATATTATTTATTATCAAGTCACTTATTTGAAACTTCTTTAGCACTTTAAACAAGTAGGACCAATCTACTGAATCAAAAGCCTTTTCTGCATCTAGGCTGATGATCATTGCCTTTTCTTTATGTTTCTGTATGTAACTCATTATGTGTAGGGTACGTCTTATATTATCCTGGGTTTGTCTTTTGTTAATGAATCCTGTTTGATCATTATTTATTAGTTTTGATATAATATTCTCCATCCTTTTAGACATTATTGAGGTGTACATACGATAATCCACATTGAGTATTGAGATTGGTCTGTATGATCCGCATTCTAATCTGTCCTTTTGCTCTTTAGGTATAAGTGATATAATGGCTTCTTTCCAGCTTGGGGGGATCTGTGTCTTTTTAAGTGCCCAGTTGTAAGTTTTCAAAAGTAGCGGTATAAGGTCCTCTTTAAAGGTTTTATACCATTCGGAGCTGAAACCGTCATTCCCTGGTGATTTGTTATTCTTTAGATTCTTAATTGCATTTTGTATTTCGGTTTTGGTTATTTCTGCACTGAGTTTGTTGTTTTCCTCCTCGGTCATTTGTGGAAGATCCAGTGTGTCTAGAAATAAATCAATGTCCTTTTCTTCTGACTTCGTTATTTTAGAAAATAGTTTTTTATAAAATGATTCAAAGGTGGATAGTATATCTTCCTGTTTAGTTTTTATTGTATTACTATGATTGTCTCGGATTTTAAAAATTGTCCTATCTGCTTGTTGTTTCCTAAGTTTCCAGGTTAGTACTTTAGTAAATTTTGCACCACTTTCGTAATGCCTTTGTTTTGTGAAGATCATTTTTTTTATTGTTTCTTGGGTAGTCAAATCATTAATATCATTTCTTGTCTTTCTAATCTCTTGTAATGTTTGTTGGCTTTTATTTTGAGCATGTCTATTTTCAAGTTCCTTTAGTCTTTCTTGCAACTCTTGCAGTTTTTTCTGTCTTTGTTTCTTTTTAACTGATGCTATAGCTATAATCTTCCCCCGTAGTACAGCCTTGGCTGCGTCCCAGAGGATTGGTGGAGAGGTTTCACCATTATCATTCTCTTTAATGTATCTTGATATTTCTTCTGATATTTTCTTTTTAATTTGTGCATCATTTAAAAGGCTGATGTTTAGTCTCCACATTTTGCTTCTTTGTTTTTCACCCAAAGCCATTGTCAAATATATTGGGGCATGATCACTTATGTCTATTGTTCCTATCTCCGCTTCGGTAACTTTAGGTCTGTCTTTATTAAAAATAAAGAAATAATCTAGCCTTGTATACACCAAGTTGGGATTAGAGAAGTGGGTATACTGCCTGGTCCTAGGATTCATTTCTCTCCAAATGTCTATTAGTCCGATATTTTGCATTAAGTTGTTGAATTTTTTATTAATTGTTTTACTTTTATCTTTCTGTCTAGAGTTATCTAAGGATGGCTGAAGGTGAATATTAAAGTCTCCCCCGCAGATAAGCGTTCCCTCTGAGTTATTTGCGATCAGGTCCATTATTTTAGTAAAAAACTTGACATCACTTCCAGGTGGGGCGTAAACATTGAGAAAAGTATATCTCTCTCCATTTATATTTCCTCTAACTAATAGATATCGGCCTTCTTCATCTTTGAGTTCAAAAATCACTTTATTTGATATCAAAATTGCCACTCCTCTTTTATGTTTTCCCCTGTATGAGGAGAAGTATGATTTAGTGTATCCATTTCTGGTTAGTTTTTGGTGTTCTGTGTCATTTATGTGCGTTTCTTGTAGGTAAATTATGTCTATCTTTTCCCTCTTCATTTTTGTCAATATTCGTGTTCGTTTGGCTTCCCGAAATTTAAAAACCCTTCCTCAGATTTGGATCCATAAGCTCCGATGTGGGAACTGCTATCAGAACTCTGGTTCGGATCACTTCAAAGAGAAGCACCGCTCCGACCCTCGTTACTGCGGCTTCACGGCAAAAAAAAACCAGGACCTTTTACTAACTATATTTAATTTTAAAAGTAAGTCAAATGTGGAGGACAACATCGCCACAGAGTTGGAGAGGAGAAACAGGAAGTATTATTTCAGCCGTGACGTGAACGCGCTCTGTCATTAGGTCTGAGCCGCTTACAGCCCAACAGCCTGAGATCAGTTTGTTATTGAGGAAAAAAAATAAACAATCCATGTGTGATTAAACAAATGTCATAGTCTGAAACTGCTGCTGATTAGTTTACTCTGGTGTGAGAGTTTATAAACGCTACTCTGAAGTTAGCATCCGATTAGCATCGTTAGCATTGGGTTAGCAACATTAGCTCTCTCCTGCTGTCTTTATGTTGTTTTGCAGTGTTGTGTACTGATGTCATGACAACGATCTGGGGGTAATCTGTTCTCACCGTTCCACCTTCCCAACTCGGTCATTATGAACGTTGTTCTGTCGGCCATGACGGTCCTGATGATCATCAGAATCTGAATCTGAAGAGTTTTTATTTGATTCCGGAGATCCAGCCGTCGGTTCAGGTTCATACTGGTATGGTTGTATATTAGTCCCACGAAGTCTTCCGGCATTTCTTCGTGCTTAAAAAAGGCTTCTTCTGTTTCCACTAGTAAAGAACCGGACAGTAGCGGCGTTCTTGGCCGGCTGAACTCCGCACTGCAAATCACCCACTTTGGAAATTATTGACTAAAACGCTAAAAGTTGTTTATTTAACTTTTATGTCAGAAAACCAGGGTCCCTGCAAATAGCGTTCATGAAATGTCAATTTTTACAGATCTGATTTCAGCTCAGCTTTAAACTAAACTCTGTGTTTTACTGCTGATAAACATTCTTAAAGCCTTTTGTTTTTGCCCGAAAAGTTCACAGGAGTTGAACAAAAAGATGGCGGCTTCCTGTAATGATATATAAAAAAATATATATCAGAAGTGTCTTAATTTATAAAATGCTTGTAGTGAAAATAAAATCAAGGGTGCAGTTTCAACCAGTTTTATTTTCAGTCTGTTTTATATAAAAGTAGACCATTTTTTATTATTATTTTTAATTTTTCCCTCTTGAGCTGGTCTTTTTAATTCTCCTTCTCACCTCTTTTCAGATAACAACAGTCCAAAGCTACTTCACGGCTTTTTCATTTGATTCTCTACATTATATCAGAAGGTTTCTCTCAGAATGGATTACAGCAGCTTTATTCTGGTCACACGATTGGTCCGTTTTTACCAAGGCTTGCAAAAATCCGGGAAACTTCCCCGTATGGTAGTGACATGAAGGAGAAAACCCAGCGCAGGCTTACTTTTTAGTCTGCGGGGAGTGAGGGACACGGGTGCGTGTGGTTGCCACGGCGACCCCACTGAGCCGCCGGCAGCAGCTTTAGCGTTTAGGTTTTCTCAGTTTAGTCAACCGCAGCGTACTGCCGGCGCTGCCGGCTCGACGTTCTGTCCAGCATTCTGACCCCCCTCCTCCCTCCAGGTGATGTTCCTGAGGAACCGAGGGCAGGTGCAGCTGACGGTGGAGCTGCTCGACACGGAGGAGGAGAACTCGGACGAGCCCATGGAGGCGGAGGTGAGTAGCCGCCCGCCTGATGCACGTCGGCTCCGGGGGGGGGTCCCGCTTGGTGGGGAAAACCAGAACCCCCCCCC
>NC_051440.1:6228180-6231144 GCF_001649575.2 Kryptolebias marmoratus | reverse complement strand
CCCCCCCCCCCCCCCCGGGTTCATCATGCGAGCAAAGAGCGAGAGCCTTACTGATTGAAGGGAAAGATTTAATATTCACTCAAACCAGCAGAACGTTTCTTAGCTTCTCGAGCTTCCTAAAGCTCGCCTTGTTCGTTGGCGTTTCATAAGATCAGGTCAGAGGAGGATTATTAAATCTGTTTCCACCTGTTTACTGTATTTAGGGGCGTTTCTAATCAGCCAAGTGACATTGTTTTTACATTTTGTCTAGTAAGAAGGTCCACTTTTCCAGCTGGAGTGGAAATACTAGTAAGGACCTGTTACCAACCTTTTGGTAATACTGGCACACCAGCTGTATTTGCTGCTGCTCAGCTGGGATTTAAATGGACCTCTGTGCCTGCTCTGTGTTCGCAGCGCTGGTCCGATTACGTCGGCCGCTACCTAAATCCCGACTCCACCACGCCTGAGCTGAGGGAGCACCTCGCCCAGAAGCCCGTCTTCCTTCCCAGGTAATGCCGAGCCGCCGGGGGGCCGCGACCGTTCGGGTTAGGCCGCGACTGACTCGTCTCGACTTGCCCGTCTCCCCATCCAGGAACCTGAGGCGGATCAGGAAGTACCAGAAGGGCAGGGAGCAGCTGGACAAGGAGGCCTGCGAGGGCGGCAAGAAACCCCTGGAGAAGGAGAAGATGGAGTGCATGTTCAAGCTCAACTCGTACAAGATGGTGTACGTCTTCAAGTCGGAGGATTACATGTACCGCCGCACGGCGCTGATGAGAGCCCAGCAGGTCCGTACCGCCTCGTTAAGACCTGAACCTCGACCGGCTCATTTGCTTCTTCTTCCCCCATTTATTCTGTAGTCAGGTTGAGTTCGCATGAGATCGTTGTCCAGAGTTTTCATAACTGTAGCTGTCGGACCGATGGCTTCGCCTTTGACCCCCAAAGACGCTTTGGTACGCTTAGGAGTTCACGGTTGCATCTGTTAGCACAGAGTGTGCAGTTCTGGTAGGTAGAAAACAGCCCAGACCATCAGCCCTCCATGGCCGTGCTTAACACAGGCTATGATGGGTTTGGGTTATACCAAACATGGCGCCGTGCATGATGTCTGAACCCCGAGGGCTCATCTGTCTTCACAGACGTAGAAATGAGCTGAAACCAAAAACTGTCGCAGCTCCTGAGCGTCAGTCTTAGTGGGTTGGACGTTCAGTTCCAGAATTAATAACCACACAAATTTTACATCTAGTGTAAAAAAAAAAAAAGAAGAAGAAAAAAACAATCTACGTTGCTTAATATTTATTTGTTCACAAAGTTGTCGCCTTTTTTCTCTCTATCACTAAGTTGTGTCTCGTGAAAACAGTCCGGTCTGAAAATGAAATCAGAGAAACGGACGACCACTCCCACAGCCGCCTCCACCCCAAACGGGAGGATTTTTTAAATAAATTTGCCTGGGTAAAATAAGAACAGACAGACAGGTGCACGGCTTCCTGGATTGGAGTTCTCACCTTCTCTTAAGTAATATTTCTGCAGTCACACTTCAGATTATCAATGGAGGAAAAGCTTCTGTGGAGTAATTTGTAAAAATAAAAAGAAACATCAAACTGTGCTGCAATGCTGCCATATATATATATATTTAAATAAAAACCCTTTGATTAGAGCACCAACCTGGGCTTGGACCTGCAGCCTGGAGATTATTAAACCAGTGAACCACTTTTAGTCCATAAGTGGATTTTTGAACAGAAAATCTCTGCTGGACACAGCAAGTTTTGCTGCATATAAATAAGACCAGGTGAGGTGTAATATTTGTAGTGGTCATATCACTGAACTAAAACCAGCTGGATGTGTCCACAGGAGGGATATTTTACACCCCAGTGAGACTCTTAGAGCTGCCCTGCAGTCCTGATCTCTGCCGACAGGCGGCGTGTTAAATCTGCTGACCTGTACCGCCCTGTAACTGCAAAATAAGTCCAAAAAAACTGAAAATGAATCACCAAAACTGTATTGAATTTCATTTAAAATCATCAAAATAGTAGAAAAACAGAACAAAACAACACACAGTAAGCTGGGTCATTAATTCACGTTGTTTATTAGGAGGAACTACTTTGTGGGGCGGATGAGTTTTTAAATTTTTTTCTGCCCTTATGGACCGGCGGCGCCTGGCTGCCAGGTTGTTTTTAGCTAAACAGGACACGGGCTTCTCTTAGAAGCCCGTGAAACGGACCCGTAGTTCCTCCATCGTCTTCAGGTTGTTCTGTCGTGACCTTTAACCTGCTGACTAAGGCCCGTAGAGAAGCTGCTGGGCTTTTGTGTCTCTGATTGTTGCACGGTCTGACCCTGGGGTGCACTCACCTCACAGCCGAGTCCCGCTGACACGATGTTTCCCGCCGGGGGAGTGAATGACCCGCGGCAGGTCGTTGCTGATGCCTTTCCGCCTTGGCGTTGTGTTGAGACGCAGCTAAATGCTTCAAAGCAAAAACAAGTTTTTTTGTTTTTTTAACACTTTCAAAAAGCGCATCGGTTCTTTAAACCCTCCCCTTCATATCATTCAGTCAATTTGAGATAATTGAAAGCGAAAGGTTCATCAAATCATTCCTAATTGTCCTCAGGTGTCAGTGGTCCTGCGTGGACCGGAGCCGAGTGTCTCCGTCTGTTTTAACCGCCACCCGTCTGCTTTTGTCGTTCCCTCCCTTCAGTCCCACGAGAGGGTGAGCACGCGGCTGCACGAGCGCTTCCAGGCCTGGGTGGAGGCGTGGCTGAAGGAGAACGTGCCGCGGGACATGAGCGCTGAGACCAACCGGTGGCTGATGGGCGAAGGGCGCGACGGCCTGCTGCCCTGCACCACCAGCCGCCACCCGGAGCTCCTGCACTTCGTGAACATCAACAAGTACCGCGTCAAGTACGTCCCGCCAGGCAAGGCGCCGTAGCCGTCCCGGAGCGGCGCGGAGGACTCAAGAGGAGACGGGTGGATTTCTGGTGGGAGGGAGGGGGGAT
>NC_051440.1:6227292-6227875 GCF_001649575.2 Kryptolebias marmoratus | reverse complement strand
TATATATATATATATATATATATATATATATAAATATTATTATATAGTTCTATTAACACACGATCCTCGCTGCCCTGGAAGCCAACCTTTTTAAGATGCCCTCTGCCAATACACCAGCTCACACACACACACACACACACACGTGTCTCGTTTCTGGGACGACTGTCCATGATGTAAATACTCTGTAAATAGTTTCAGACTTTTTATGACAGATCTGTTGTTGTTGTTGTTGTTGTGCTAGTAATCCTTCTCCGAGCTTACCGCGGACTTTAGTGACGAACGGCTGGAGTCGGGCGACCGACGAGAGAAACCGAAGACCGTTTAGTACCGTTTTTACCAAAGTGAGTCGATAATGAAACAGGTCTTTTTGTTACCCCCCCTCGTGTGCTCCTTTATGTCGTTTTAATTTCTGTAGTTAGAGCCCTGGGAGGGAGGGAGGGAGGGAGAGGGGGGTAGAAATGTATTCAGGTCCGTTCAGTTTTTATGTATATTTTCTTTCTTTTTTTTGTCCTCTACGACTGTGACGATTTGTTTGTGAAAAATCACTGCCCCCCCACCCCCACTTTCTCGTGACACCCCCCCC
>NC_051440.1:6206125-6227268 GCF_001649575.2 Kryptolebias marmoratus | reverse complement strand
CCCCCATCCGAGGTGCTCTTTTCGAGCTCGCCCCTCCCAGGTAGATTTGGGCTGCAGACGTCAGCCCACACCGTATTTTTGATAATGTAAGAAGTCACTCGAGCATGTCTTTAGTCCCTTTATTTAGACCTTATTTAAAGTAATAATAAATTTGTAGCCTACGACGCCCCTGTGTGCCCTGGTTTGTTTCGCTGATTTATTGATGTTTTTGTTTTGTTTCAATGAATTAACACACGTTTCTGGAGTCAAGATGGCTGCAACTCTAAAACTACAAAAAAAAATAAAAATAGTTCCGACTCAGTCGGTTCTTTGGATATTGACCTAAAGCTTGGTGTGATTGTAGCTGAGACTGATCCCCCCCCCAAAAGCACAACAAATGATTTAAAATTTTGCCCATTACTATTTGGAGTCAGCTGTGTCTGCTGGCTAAATATCTCCTGAACCACTAACCAGGTTTTTAAAGGGAATTTCCAGGAAATATTCGTTGGATGAACGTCTACAACCGATTCTCTTTTGGAGCCCGGCCATTTCAAGAAGGCCGCCCCAGCTGATCCGCATTAGCCAACATAAAAACATTTTTAACCTGGTCAGTTTTGCAGATGTCGAGCTGAAACCTGATTGTCGTTCCCCTGAGCGTGAGGTGCGTAACGTTATTTTTAAGGTTTGACAAAAATGGCTCCAACTCCATCGTCAGGTCTCAGTCTGATCATCTGGGATGAAGGTAGTCTTCTTCTTCTTCTTGATCGTCTTAGGATTCACCACAGTGGATCAACCCCCTGGTAGCTCCATGCATCCATCCATCTTTTTTACCGGGTTGCGGTGGAGTCACTGAAGAAGTTAGGACGAGTTCCTACATTAGGATGTGTTCTCAGCAGGAACAGAATAAACCCTTTTAGACGTCTTTTCACATTATCATTTTTTAGTTTAAAGGCATATATTTTTATCTGTTAAGGGACGTCGTTAACTCTAAAACTCTCCCAAGGTGGGAGTGAGGGTGAATGGTTGTCTCTGTGTGTCCCTGTGTTGGACTGGAGACCTGTCCAGGGTGTCCCCTACCTCTCACAGTGACTGCTGGAGACAGACACCCGTTCCCTGCGACCAGGAAAGGAGAAGCAGGTAAAGAAAATGGATGCACATTTGTTTGATTGAACAAACAAGTAAACATAAAAAGCAATTAACGATTTTTTGTCAGATTGTCCCCATTTTGATTAAACTGGTATAACTAATAACCATGAAACAGGTTGTAGGCTGCACCTTTTAGTGTGTGGCATGTTTTAGTTATTAAAATACTTTGGGGGAGACTAAATAGCCTTTTTTGTTGTTGTTGTTCATAAACCTATTGTACTAGTATACTCTGTTAGTAGTAATATAAACAAGAAAAGTTCGGACTTTAGTTAAAAATGATTTATTTATTTTAGACTTAAATTCCATTTAAATCCTGCAGGGGGAGCCCTCGCACCATCCACTCCCGTCAACATTAACTTGTTTTTAAAATGAAGTTTTTTGGGGTTTTATTGGGAAATTTTTTTCTCCTCCCAAAATGAAACACAATAAGTTAAAGTGTCTGCTTCTTTCCACTTATAATGCATTCGTAATCTTTCTTTTAAAAACAGTTCAAAAACATTTAAAGAAACAAAAACCCTCCCCCACCTGCATTACATCTTATAATATTGTTGATTATTCACGTTTATTTTTAATTTTATCCAGTTTTTTTTTTAGAGAAAACAAAGTTCAGGATGAAAGCTGATATGTGTTTATTGTCTAATCTCTCGAGTACACATTTTTCTTTTGTTGTTAATTTCAGACAAACAATGATGTGTTGACGCTAGTTCTTTTAATGTGTTCTGTGTGCTGGCAAGAAAATAAGAATCAAATGTTCTTTTTACAATTTTTTTCTTTTTAATCAATGACCTTGAAGTAACTTTACGGGGTTTTATCATACCAAGTTGCAGACAGTAGACATAATTATTGATCATCACCTGCCTTTTATGGTGGCAGATGATCACCTCTGTGTGTTTGTGTTCATCTGGCTGTGATGAACACACTGGCTGTGAGCAGAACGTCTCGTGAACCAGAGGGCACATTTTAATGAAAGCTGCAGAAAGTAATCAGCTGATTATGGTTTGGGGTCAACATAAGTCAAGATGGCCACCGCAGCCAGCTGACATTAGCAAAAAAAAAAAAAAAAACCTGCTTCATTTCAGTCAGTTCAACAGATATTGAAGTAATGTTTGGCAGCTGAAAGTCATTCACAGCTCATACTCTGAGCCTTGTGAAAGTGCACGACGTTACACGTTTGTTTTCAACATTTCACCAAAATGGCAACAAATTCTTAGTCCTTAACTCTGGTGGGACAGGCAGCGAGCGTCATGCCTCATCGATCATCTGAAGGACATGGTAAGGGCTAAAGATGGAGAAACAATGCAACTTCGGAGTTCACACAAATTAAAATCTCAGTAAATGGTATACAACAGTTCGCAGAGATGCTGTTTACTTCAGTAGAATGTTGCACACTTGGAAAGCCATCTGCTTCAACTGGCTGGGGTTTGACAGGAAGGAGACAGAACGATTGGTCCAAGTGGAGTTTCTATGGGACGACAGATGAAGAAAAACATTTTAATGATAGAAATAATTACAGTAGAGTGAGTAAAGACAGCAGCTGAGAGAGGAGATGTGGTCAGTTTGTCCTCCAGCAGTCTGAGCCTACAGCAGAACTAAAGATTAGCTCAGGAAACCCAAACCAACCCTAACTACAGCAAGGGAAAGGAACAAGAGGAGATGAAGGCACCTTGAAGCAAGACCTCGAGTCATGCAGGGCTGACTCGACCAACTGGGACAAGCGGCCCATGGATCGGTCGATGGAAGACGCCCACCCATTGGGAAATCGACTACTTTGGAGAAACGGAAAAAAAATCCAACGCCTAGAAGAGAAACGAAGGTGGTGAAAACAACTTGCGGCCAATCCTGATCGATCGAGGCGTCCTCCGACTAAAACCTGTCTGCGCGTCCGGACTGGGACTCTTCGGCCGCTGGAGGATCCACAACCAATAAGAGGCGGCCATCCCTGTCAACAAGGGACAGCCACAGCGACCAGTCTGATGCAGTTTTCCACTGGTTCAGAGACGAACCAAAGCATCTTTTTGGGGGCACATTCACCTGCACCTACCACTTAGTCACTTGACCTTCATTGTGTCTAAATCCTAACGAGGAGGGAGGCAGGCCACTCGTTTGCAGAGCCCTCCATGCTTCCTGCCGTCCCCGTTGACAATGAGCTCCTCAAAGGCAGCCTTTTCATTTTGTTTCATTCCCGAAAGCTCTTCCGCCTGATTGCCTTCCTGGAGTGCACACTCGTGGAGTTTCAACAGCTCCACAATGCCGCCGTTGCCCCAAACTCCTGACTCGGAGAGCAAGCCCATTGTCGCCAGCACAGAGCGGGCACTGTCCTCCGAGCGCGGAGGCCTTGGCGCCGTGCAATTAACTTTACCGAAGAGGACCCCGTGTGGATTTCTGCTCGGTAAGCTTGTTTTTTCCCCACCAGTGTTTCCGAGTTCAGCATCTCACTGCCAGGCCAAGGCGCATCTCAGAGGACGAAGACACGGAACGTCTCGGGGAGTCCAGACCCAAAGAGCTTCACAACCTTTCCACGATGAGGCAGAAAGTTGTTCTGCTGAGCAAGGCCAGTTAGTCTCCGCCACTCCTCCCCAAAAAAAGTCGCAGTCTGATCAGAGATTTATTTTAGGAATAGCCTTTAAGGTTTCAAATGTGGCAGATTAAAAAACAATACCCATAAAAAGCGGCTATTATTATCATCACAAGGCTTTTCGCGTCTCTCGCAGGCCATCTTTACGGGCGATTTCCGCCTGCTGCCACATCCTCTGTGGCTTTGTGCGTTTTAGAGGATGTTTTTTTTTTTCTGTCTGGCGCAGCACAGAGGAGATGTCTGCTCCGTAAGGATGATTCGTCTCCGTGACGAGGAAGAGCTGCCGTGCTGCAGGCTCCCATCTCCTCTCTAAACGGATTAGCCGAGTCTGGCGCTCTGACGTAAACCTCGGCGAGTTCCTGGGCAGAGCGGCTTTACGAGCTGAACTGGAGATTTTACATGAACACTTCCAGAAATAATCCAAAACCTTTCACTTTTAAAAAAAAATAGCCCTCGGTATTCAGAGGACATAGATAGTATGAACAGTTTTTATCTGATATTATCGCATGGTGCAGGGTGGAACCATAAGGGCAGGTTGTACATATTGTACTTAAGGACCATTATAGCCTTGATATTCTAACTTTGTCTCCAAATGTCTCATCCTGAGCTCACCTCTACTCCTGTCCATTTTAGACACTCCCAATGAAAATCCCAACATATTCACATCTGCCACCTCTAGCTCTTTGTTAGAGCCACCGTTTCCAAAACCTGTGGGGAAGTTTATTATAAGGTAACACCTGTTGTTGACAGTCATGACTATGTTATGTCTTCTATTCCAGATTCCATGGGTTCTCACAGAATGAACCTGTTTACAGGATTGATGTTTAGTTTTCTCTTCATGGGAAGCAGACTGACTCGCTCCTCCGTAGACCTTCCTGCTTGCTTCCAATATTCCAACATCTTTAATATACCGTAAGCTCCTGTGTTGACCTCGGGGGGTCTGAGCTTTGATTTGGAGCTTCCCATTCAGACTTTGATGTTAATTGTTACCGTAATTGTCTTTACGGCTCTCTGTATGTCATGCACCGTACATAAATAAACCTGTTTGAGTGATTTCATCTAACAGTGCCTGGAAATTGATTTTTTTCTACAACAAACCATACATTATAGCAGCTCTCACTACTGTCCTGTAAAACCTTTCCTTTTTTTTAACTCTAGCAGCTCCCTTTTTGTCACAAATCAGTTCTGACACATACAGGACTTCACCCTGTCTGCTGTCTCTTCCTGACCTTCGAATGGTTGACCCCTGGCACCCTTCAGTACCTCTACCCCTCTTCCCCGTTATGCCTGTCCGCCTCTCATTTACACACTTGTATTCAGACTTTAATTCCTCGTCTCTCTCTCTCTCCAGGCTCTCTTCCACCTGCTCCCTGCTCTGTTGTTTCAGTAGTATTTTTATCCAGGCTGTATAATACCGTTTGTTGTCAAGAATAGTTTGGGTATTACACCAGTAAAAAGTCTTGGTTCGGGGCCTTTTTTTTTGATGGTTTATCATCTTTAAAAATCATTATAGCTGTCAAAATAGGTGGTTTTTCAGTGTTTTTGATTTGGATTTTTATGGTTCTAACACAATTTTCTACATCGTTAAATGGTTGTTTTGGGTTAATGTCATCAGGGGTTTTGGTAAGAACTGCGGTAGGAAGCAGTAAACATTCCTCGCCTTTGGTTACACCTAAATTTGGCGACCAGTAAAATGAAATATTTTGCCTTATTCTCATCTGATCTCAGCCCAAACTTTTGCTTTAACGCTCTCCGCCGCTCCATTTTCTCCCCAGAATGACTTGACTTCTGTCGACTCTCGCCCTCGCAGCTTTTAGTCTCCGTTTCTTTTCAGAAGAAGAAGAAAAAGAAGAACTTCACCTTTTCTCTTTTGCCATGGTGTCTCTGATTCCATCGTTCTCCCTCTGACTCTGTTTACATCCAGAGATTATTTTACTGACTCAGTATCTGTCGAGCACAGAGACTGTCTGAAGGCCGTAATGTAAACAAACAACTTGTAATTGTTGGCAACAAATCATGACTCTGCTGATTTTGCTCATTTATTACAAATGATGCTGTATTCTTTTGGTGGTGAATGATGCACATTTAGTAATTGTTTTCTTTTAATCACAGATGATACACATATACAAATAAATACAAATCATAAACCTTCAAAAATCACATATTTTGACAGCTATTATGGGTTTCAACATAAAGGTAATTCCCATGAACTCAGAAACTGTCCTAAATTGGCGAGTGAGGACCCAAAGATGCGGACCAGCATGAGGACTTTTAATTACCAGAAATAAAAAAGAAAAATCTGGCAGGACAGCAAATCCAAAACCCAAGAGGACTAAACCATGAGGAGTGCACAGGGGAAAGGGCAAGGAAACAAAGAGCCTGACGGACTGATGCTGGAATGAGAAGGAGGAGTTTAAGTAGGCTGGGAGGGACGAGACAAGAGGAGACAGCTGAGAACGACACTGGGAAACAAAACAAGCTAAACTCAAGGAATCTCAGAATAAGCAAGGAAAAAAAAAGAAAACAAGAAGTAAAGCAAACTAAATCCAAAACAAACCCACAAAACAACAACCAAAATCCTGACAAAGATTTAAAGATTTAGTCGTGTTTTTGAGGTTAGGTGAACACCAAGCTCCTAGCTAGCTCATTTGCGCAGCTATCAGCTATCAGCTATCAGCTAGCAACAATCATGACGGTTTTATGGGTTTCATTGTTCAACTTTAGCCCAGCTATGTTTACGAATACACTCAAGCGCTTGTTGTGATAACATTAGAAGAATGAAATTTTAAAATATTTCATTTTAAGCTTTTGCTTTTAAGAGAACGTGAATTTAGCAAGAGTTCATGTTAGCGCTTCTTCTGAACTTGTCGGAACCCGTTTTGAAATGATTAAAAGCCAATATTAAATATTGAGAAAGGAATATTTAATATGAAATTTAAAAGCTGCCTAATCACGTAGCAGTCTTGTAGGGGAATACAGAACTAAGGCCCCGATATGATGTATTTATGTCTCATCTTTCAGTTATTATAAAGTGTTTTCCTCTCACAAGACGAGATTCTTATCCCTGAAACACTCCCCGATGTGTTTCAGAGCCACGTTAAAACTTCTGATGCTCGGTAGGATTTACTGCGCGTCTTAGGCTCTGCCCAAAACTGAATCATAATTACGTGTCACTTTGGATTGTCGTGCATGCAGTTTTTGGTTCAAGTGATTTATCTTTGCTGGAGAAATCTTAATCAGTGTTTTTGATGGAGCAATGCTGTAAGAGCTCCAAAGTTGTTGTTTTTTTTTTTTTTTTTGAAGAATTAAGGAACACGGAGGCTGAAAGTAGCGCCCCCCCAAAACAACCTTTCTGTACTCATTTATCTGAGCGGCTCTGATCGATGATTGTCAAACCCAACACTCTGTCGTAGCAACATCTTTCAACGCCAAACCCTAATCATTTTGAGATGGCAGTAAAACACAAGACAAAAAAAAAAAAAAGTAAATTGGCTAAACTGAGGTTTTATGGGTTGGTCGTTATACCCCACCAAAAACTAGGAGGCTTAAAAGGCTGGCTGAAAAATCATGGGAAATACTTTCTGGAGACCTAAACAGACCACCCTTGTAGCATATGTTTGCTTTGGGATTTAAAAAAAATGTTCGCCAGGTGCCAGAAATGATTTTGTAATCACCACTGCATTCTCTCTTGTTTACTTCCTCGTGCATCCTTCTTTTTTCTTTTTTTTTTTTTTTTTTTGGTTGGTTGTTTCTGAGCAAACATTTGCTCATTTCTAACCAGCGTGGCTCTCTGAACACCGTTTATGGAGACCTAAGTGCGACTAAATATATCACAGGATGAAAGTCACCGGGGGTGTCATGGGCACAAAGCGCTCTTGGTAATTTAATGTGACAACACACACACACACACACACATATGCACACACACTTGGCTGAACTTGACCCTTTTCCATTCTCGCATGGTGTTCATGCTCAATGTTGCACCAGAAGGTCGGGTTGGTCAACGCCACCTGGATCACTGATTTACGGTACGATCAGCTTTCGGTCAGTCCTGTAGAACAAGAGGAAAAGTTAAATTTGCAGTTCCTAAAGTAACGCGTGCCGAAGGTTTGAGCAAAGATCTGCTGGTACAGCTAGGACCTGCACAGAGACCAACACCATTACACAGTGCCGTTCACTGAACGTTGATTTATTTTTTCCAGACATCTTTACTTGAAAACAAGTTGACTGATTTGGGGATTGCCAGTCTGATCTGTTGCCTGCAGGTGTTGAACTCAGGGTTTCTAAACTACGATGGGTGTTATCGCAGAGGAGATGTCCATATTTTTATAGAATTTATAGAACATAGTACAAGGAACAAGGGATTAGATTTTGGTGCTGATCCAGTCAAAGGTCAGGGTCATAGATCAGCTGATGCTCTAACTCTGCAGTTGGACACCTCATGGGCGATCACTGTTGATTTCAAGGTCACAGGGTCAAAGGTCAACGTCACAGTTGACCTTGTGCTCTAACTGCAACAATGTAATGTAGGAATGTCAAACTGCACAGCTGGACACTTCAGGGGTCAAAGACGATGACTGTTAATTTCAAGGTTCATGGGGTCAAAGGTCAAGGTCGCAGGTAACCCCTTTGTTAAAAACTTGTCTCTACTCCTACATGTGACCCTTTTATTACCTCCACTAAGGAAGTTCTGTGTTCAGTTGTGTGTGTTGCTTTGTTTGTCTGTCTGTTAGCAAAGATCAGGTAAAAACTAATGAACAGATTTGGAGGAAATGTCCAGGAAATGTTGGGGTTGTCCAAAATAAATGGATTATATTTTAGTGCTGATCCAGATTATGATCTGGAGTGCGATAATTTTTAATCACGCTGTGGCCTTGGTAGAGGTTTGAGCTCTCTGAGTGCTTCTCATTTAAAAAGGTTATATGTAATTGTTGAAGAAATGCTAGGGCTTTAATTATAAACATGTTGTATTTTTCTTACCTTACCTGGCATTTTCTTCACGATGTTGTTTGACAAATCCTGGATATTACTGTGGAGAATTCAGTTTTACTGTTAACAAATTCAACTCGGACAATGACATTTAGTCTGAAGCCTTTCTATTGGGAAACCCAAACAAATCTTTCTAATCAGACTAAAGCCCACTCATGCCCTGGGAGGAGATAAACGAGGTCATTTATTAGCAAAAGGGAGGATGTCTTTTTGATTTCTTTTTCCTTTTTTTATTGAAGAATCAGCGCTGCGCTCCGGTGTGCTCACAGAGGCTCCACTGTTTGGTGCCCAGAGGAGAGCAGCAAGGCGGGCGGTGGGGCCCACTTCTCCGCAAAATGGAGCGAAAAGACAGGAATCCCTTTATTCAGCTCTTTGGATCTGCCATCTAAACAGCAGCTCGTCATTAAATTAACATCACAGCAGGTGCGCGCCCTGGACCCTGCTTCCCAGAGCATTGCAGTGCACTCAGGAGGAAACTCATTCTTTCGTGGGATACCAGGTCAAAAAGCAGGCCTGGCACAGTGTCGTCCTGTAGCCTTGGCGTTGAGGAATGGGAACGCCCGCCGCGCCGCCGCATTAGTCCTCGCGAGGCAGGGCGTTGAAAGGGAAACCTTTTAATCCCTGGCAGCCATGAAGGATGGAGACAGATTTGTTTTTTGTTTTTTTTGATGTCGTGCCACTTTGTCGCCATTTTTACCCCAAAGGCCGCGGGCCGCTCCGAGGCCCCTGAGGACTGAAGGGGCGGGGAGACATGCAGCAGCAAATCTGAGGCCGTGTTGGCTCACGCACCCCCACCTGCTCAGAGGAAGTGTCTTTGTGTGTTAGCGGCGCCCAGCTAGACTCGGACTGTAAATCAGCTCCTGAACCATTCAGTTTCACAACACGTTTCATATTTCCTGACGCGAACGGGTTCTTTTCTTTTACTGTGACTATTTTACTAGGCTTCAAGCTTTAATCAAATATTTATATATACATATATGTTGGAAACTAACTCTCAAAGCGGGATGCATCCTTCAGGTAAAGCAGATAAACATTAAAGCTGAACCATCTACCACACATTCTATGAACTCAGTGCCTCGCCTGAAACATCAAAATGGGTTTTTGGTGGATCCATGTGGGCTTGAAATACAGAGCTTTTCAAAAACGCTGACACAGCAGCCTATTTAGCCCATTATCACAATGTTTAGAAGGTTTTTTTTTTACATTTGTCTTTCTTTATCTCAGTCCTATCAACGCTGAACTTCAGCCTACGTCTCACTGGGCAGCAGTAGTTGGTGACAAATTGCAAACGGCATTTCCGAGGGAGTTTCCAAAATGTCTCGAAACTTCCCCAAAAGGGTTGTCAGTTTGCTCGCAGGAATTTTAATCACCTTCAAAAGATTAGCACGGCAAACTCTCACTCAATCAAGACAGCGGGCCTTTGTCTCGAACCCTGCTCTGTTTAGTTTCTGTGAGTCAGAAAGTGCGAGACATGTTACCCGAGACCCGTGAAACCACGTTGCAATTAATCAGAGACAACAAAACAAAAGCAACTTGTGATCAAAGTGAGACACGATTGAGACACACAATGTGCAATTTATCCGTAGTTACTGCACATACACAGATGTGTCGCAGTGATCAATTTGTTTTGATCCCAAGTGAAAACGTTCGTATTTTTTGTGCGCTGAAATGATGAACAACTGAGAAAATATTGTAAACAATGTCAAAGAAATGAAAAAAGGGCTCAGTTGTTTTGGGCAAACTTAAGAATGTTTACTTTAAATATGTCAGTAATGTGGGCATTTTCGCCACCTAGTGGTGTGGCATGGGCATTTCAACTTATTTGTTAGAATGGACCGGACAGAGAGTTTTATAAAAATGGTTAAAAAGCATATATTTAAGAAAAGTATGCAGAGTCGTGTTGATGAAATAGATGCTCCCAACCTGCTTCCACACAGTCATCTTGCCATGTTTGTAGCCTCCTGATGAGTCTTTGTTACCTTTGTTTGTATTGGCTCACCTCTGTTTCGGTAAAATTCTGCCAAATGTTCAGCTTCATTCATCTGTTGTTTGTCTGCAGCAATGCTGTTAAGTATAAAGAGTACTGAGGGTTTTAGAAACTTATTTACAGCAAATGCCTCTGCAGGCATTTACAGATGTCCAGTTCCACTCATCTTCACTTGATTTCTCCACTTTTTGTGTGTATTCTCTGTTAGTTGTTGCAGGTTTATCTATAGAGAGCTGTTAGAAGGCTTCTTTCCACTTTTTATTTACATCTTTCCAGATATATATATATATATATATATATATATACACACACACACACACACACATATACATACACACACACACTAATAACCTCAAATTTCCTTTTATACACACATATATGTGTGTATAAAAGGAAAGAATTTGAGGTTATTAGTAATTTATACAATCAGGCTAAAAAAAGTTTTAGATTCTTTTCCCACATTGCTAACTTACCTTCATCATAAACCTGAGATTTACACTTTATTCTTTTGCTACATCTCACTTTTTTATATGTAGTGTCTTAGGTTTAATATTGTCAACTGCACAAGCTGTATATTTTTAATTTTCCTTATTTTAGCGATCCCTTTTTGTTGATTGATCTTTTCAGAGTCTGTCTGATCACCTCGTTAGTGAAACAACAGGCAGGGCCCCCAGAAAGGCTGCTGATGCGAAAGAGGTCAGATGCATAGAGGGACCTGAGCGCCGCTGCGTCTGTTGTGTCCAATATCTCTGCCTCCACATGACGAGCCCAGAGGGCGAGGAGTCACATGAGCGCTTTTCCACATTTCTGCCACGAACAGATTACCGTTTCAGTCTCAAGAATATGTTCTCCAAAACGCAACAGCCGTCTCGCTCTCGTTCTGCCCGTCTCCATGAGGAGTCGGTTCACGTTCACGTTAAACTCTTTCGTGTCTCCCACCAGGGAGAGAGGAGCAGAGCCTGGGTTAGGTCCTTGGTGGTAGGGAGAGTGAGCAGGGTTCGGTCAAAGGAGGCCGTCCAGGAAGAAAGCAGCGTGGAGAGCCCGGAGACCAGTCAGCATTGGAAGATTCCTCCAGGTAAAAGATCAATGGCTTGATAATTCTGAAACAAGGCAAGGAAGTATTAATAACTTCAGAAAACAAGAACATGAGCCAGGGTGGTAACAAACGTACCAGTACAAGTTACACTCTGACGGTGACATGCTGGCTGCCAACTCCTTTTAAGCCTCCCTTGCTGATTGAAGATGAGGAACACCTGTCAGCAGAACCTCCAGTAGAGCTGGTGCCATCTCCTGGAGATAGAAGGAAATGCACCCAAAACCCAACCAGGATCACCAGACTCTGACAGTCTGTCTGTCTGGGGACAGTTTCTTGTCCCAACTCTAAACTGATAACCGTTAACAAAGAAACATCAAACTTCATATGGGTCAGGGATGATCCCTATTGATTTCAAGGCCATGGTGTCAACAGTCAAGGGCACAGGTGACCCCTTTGTGAAAACCTTGCCCGTCTTCTAACTGCCACCATGTAACATAAAAATGTCAGACTCTCTGTTCCCTAGATAATGCCAACCGATGGGTGTATTATGTTGCATTGGCGGTACTCTTGTTCTCTATCTCGCCCTTTCTGATACACGTGGTCTGCATTAGCCAAGCGTCATTTAAAATAATTTATGTCTTACTTTATGTGACTTAAATGACGAAACTAACTTATCATGGTTAAGGTAAAAGATGGAGGTTGGTGCCATCCTCCCATAATATTAAAGAATGACACATTTTTTGTTGTTCACAGTAAAACTTGAACAAGAGAAAGCATGAACCACAACAATGGTTTATACTGCAGTCTATAAACCTTGAGTCTGGGATTGACATCAGACCAGACTTAAACAAGGTCCAGCTGCAGGTCAGTGTGTTTTCCATAGTCAGAAGTTGGAATCTCAGAGTTCCAAGTCAAAAAATCAAAAATTCTCTCAGTTTGTTTCTCAGTAAATCAGTCACACACATAGTACTGTCCAGCCTCTATTAGTGAACAGGTTGGAACAGTGTCTGAATGCAAAGCACAGAGAAATCTTTTGTTATTGGCTTGTTTTGCTAATAATAGTCAGCCTGGTTACTGAGCACATCTTAGCAAATGTGACTTTTTCTTTTTACAACTGGAACAAGAATAAAGTCTGACGTCAATCCCAGAAATGATGAGTTTTAAAGGGAATGGAGCAGGAAAACCAGTAGGATTTGTGAACTGTTGTGTTCAGGCTAACTAATATTAGCAACACAAGCTAATAATGAACTTCTTGCATTGTAGGCTTTAAATCACTGTAGCAACATGTTCACTAACAGAGATACAACCGTGTGATTAATTTACTGAGATACATATCAACAGAAGTGAAAATGAAAAGTTTATCATCGTGGCTATCATCATTTTTCACATGCAAGGCAGCCATTTTGGATTTTGAGGTCAAATCTCCGACCTTCCCAGTGGAGCTAGTTGTTTTCAACTTGTAGCTCAGACACTTCAGAGCTCAAATGGAGCACAACATTAGTATTTTATCATTTGCAATTGACCACTTCTGGTAGGGCAGTGTTCTAAACAATATTATAAATAAACTGGCTTTAACAAGAAGAAGTCTCAAACATTATTTGTCCCATTTTTGTTTTATTGCTTCCTCTCATGAAACATGAACACTTGATTGCTGCAACTGATAACTAAATCCTATATTAACATCCGGCTCCGGGAGGCAGATATGAACACTGAGATATCTAGCTACTGTATTGTGGGTACAATTTTCACTACAAATAACCAGAATACTGACACCGAGACCCTGTTCAGGCTTGTTTTTTTTTAATCTGTCTGTGGTGATTTGATTTGAATCAGATAGAGCTAAATGCAGAAGTGATAGGCTTCATTGAATATTATAAACGTTTTCACTCAGACCACCTTCTGAGCTAGTCTGGACCTCCAGCTGAACTGACATGACCCCAGACAAGCAGCAGGGTTATGACCTGGACGGCTCTGCAGCTGCCAGCTCATTAAAGATAAACAAGCAGCCATCTTTGGGATTATTCTGAAAATGACTGTTTTTTTGTTTGTTTTTTTCAGCAGAATCCTTTTGAATAAAAAAGGTTTGTTATGTTCCGATTTTATAAATCATATTGGATTTCAGGACAGCGTAGTGAGATTTTCTTTAGTTTGTTTGTTCTGGTTGTTTTCGGCCCCGCTGTGGTCGCTGTAAGCTATAATATGCTTCATCAATCAGAACCACAGCTGCAGTGGATTTTTTTTTACAGGTTAAAATCTTCAGTCTTAGCTCTGACACTGAGCTCTGTGATCCGTGTTAATGTCTCAATACTAACAAAGTTCGATGTCTGAATGTGTTGTCATTTGTACAGAAACATCAGCAGACCTGTTGACGTCCTGTTTGTTGCTGATCTGACAGCCCCGTTGTGTGATTTGGATGTGTGTATATCTGCCAACAGAGCAGGTTGCTGACAAAAAAAACTTTTTTGGGTACACATTTAATTGCCAGGTGTGAATGCTTTTAATCAGAACTGACCAATCAAATCACCCAAGACGGATTTAAAGCGACACGTTCTGAACAGGGCCTCAGCCGTCGCATGTGGAGAAACTATTATAACAGATGCTGAAAGATTACACAGGATGCTTGGTAAATGTGTTAGCTTGTTAGCACGACGGGTCTACATGGGATTATTCCAGACGAAGGCTGCAGAGCTTCACTCCCGTACATAAATCCTTGTGCACACCACATCATCTGCCCCAAACGTCTGCAAGAAAACAAAAAGAGACACTTTAGTCCTTTGGTAACGCAACCCTGTTCAGTTTTGATTTACAGCATAATGAGAAGCAGAACTATGTAGTTTGGCTATTGAAGGAGAATTTAAGAAAATGTTGTGGGATTGAGATATGGGCGAGGCAAGTTTAGCATAGTCACAGATCCCTTTAAACTGAAAAACATCTAAATTTGTACCATTTCAGAAACGCGAGGTTTGGAAAGGACATATAGCTGCTGTAGTTGTACGTTAAAGCCTGATTAAAGCTCAAGCGTCTCCTCAGCCCTCAATCTTGTGGATTTCAGGCTGATGCGACTCAACAAAAGTCCATACCACTTTCATCTTAAACAGCTTCCAGACTAAACCAATTACACAGATTATGCAGATCTTATGGAAATGTGTCCCACTTACAGCATGAACTGCCTCACACAATGAGACCATTGCTCCATTTATTGCTAATCCTGATTTACGCCTCAGGCTGAAGCTCTTTGGTTGTTTGGCTGTCGCAGTGTCTGGGATGCTTTTTTTTGGCAAAACATAAAAAGGATTGAGATTGAGACAGCTTTTGGTCGGGTCCTTCTGGTTCTTCAGTCCCATAGAGAGAGGTTATCTGAGTGCAAAGATAATTCATGGCTTTTATTCTTCGGGGGAGATCACACTTTTCCAGGATTTGGATCAAACGTATTTAACGAGCACTGCATGTTGAACCGTTTTAAATGTTGGCCGTAGAGGATCAGTTTTCTGCCATCTTTTTTTTTTTTAACATCTCTTTGAAGCACTTGATGGAGATAAATAGGGGTCACATTTTAGGTTTGCATGAGGTGATGGTGATGATGATGTCACAGGTACTTAATGGCACCTGCACATGTGAAGGCTCTGGTCGCTCAAGACAGACAACACCAAGGAAGGATCGTTACAGAACCCCACAACATACGCACCTGCCATCTGGACACAGGTATTGGACTCTTTCCATATCCCATGTCAACCCGCATCGTGTCCTGACAACTGCTATCAGCCGGACTACAGGTTCACCATCCCATGTGTAGGCTGATATCAATACCAGAGCAGAGTCGCCATTTAAAGCAGGGCGCTGTAACCGAGAGGACTGCTGACGAGTGGTGTATCATGTTCAGTGTTCAGTCGGTACGGATGTGCCAGTGTTGCGGAGAGATGCAGTGACGTCACCTGTGGAGAGCCTCCCTGGCACCTCGCTACATCATCAGTGACGTCCTGTGTCTGCATGTCTTACCCCTCCTGAGCAGCACCCTGCTGCAGTTTTTCAACAAGACATCCACACGAGTGTCTATGGATTGCCTGAATCCTGCTGAGGTATTCCAGGTCCAACAATCATTCCTTAATAAAACGTGTCTGCGATCAGCTCGGACATTAACTCTGACTCAGACCCGATCTGCCATATCTCGAGGGCCGGTTACAACAGCTGTGGGCCAACAGGACAGGACAGGACATGGACAGGACACTCAATGACTCTGTTCTGTACCCAATCACTGCTGACATCTAAACTCAACAGGGAGACACACACCCCAGTGACATGTGACCAGCCCGTACTGCCAACTCCATCATCCATTTGATCTGATATTGTCACCATTGCGCTGCGGTCACATGACCTTCCAGCATGCACAGTTTCGTTTCATTTCCACTCCTCTGTCCTAACTTTCCCTGACAGTGATTGTATTTCAAGACAACACTGCAAAAAAAAAAAAAAAAGTCTTCTTGCTGGGCACCATAACAAGGTCAGCCGTCCCAGGTGAGCGATGGCAAGATTTCTTTGTTGGTGTTGCCGTGGTGATGGAAACAAGCTGCGTGTATAGCGCACATATTCATCCCAGTAAATCTGTCCTTATACTGTAAAATGTCCTCAGCGAGGTTTAGCAGATCAGAAGTGTTAGGGTACGTTAGGATGCGGCGGTGGCGTGTTTGCGGCGATAACTGTGGTGAGAAACAAAGAGCCTTGGCTAATGGCACCGCCTGGCCAGACCGACCTCCATCGGCGCGTGAATGCCTCAGCTTCTCCGGGGCAGCCGGCCGGTGTCACGGAGGGGCCAGAGGGGGCTGTGACCGCGTTCTGCTTTTCTCACCCTCACATCACACAGCAGCTCATCGGCTCTTGGCCTCTCCCAGCTTGTCATTCGAGGAGCTCCAAATGAACAACTGAAGCACGGATTCCCCCCGCAACCCCCCATTTTATCCATATCTGCTAGACACAGTAACATTAAGCTACACAAACATCCTGCTATGACCTTTTTTTTTCAGCATCTAACCCTTCCAGATTTTTGCTTCAAGCTTTATTTTTGAGGATTTTGAAAGAAAAAAACCTCCTAGACCAACAGAGCGGAGCTGTCTGCTGTATCAGTGACTACCCCCCTGTAAACCCACTGACTCCTGCACAGATTAATCTGAGTAAATGCAGTTTTGCTCCTCTCTCATCGCTCCACGGCGGGGCAGGGGGGGATGAAAGCTCGGCTTCTTGGGAATCGACTCATTCCCTGTGCGTTTAAATCTCCGGGGTGACTTTGTGCACTTCCTGCCTTGTTTCAATAAGCATTTCTCAAACTGAGCGCTTTAGCTGCTGGGAAAAAAAAAATCACATTTTAATGCGTCGGCTGTCTTCCTGGTCTCCGTGAGAACAGACCAGCTCCCATTCCCAGTCCGAACATACCTCATCTGTTCTTTGGACGCTGGTTTGGAATGACCTTTTTCTCTTTTATTAGGGCATAAAACCTCAGCGCTTTCAGGTGTACAAGGATTTAACGCCGGCTGTTAGCAGACGAGTCCCGGCTGCGGGCTCACCAGTATGAGCTCGTCTCCCTTCAGCTCTCGGGTCCAGTAGGTCTTGGGACCGTCCCCGTCCACCAGAGTCTGCTGACAGTGAATCTTGTTCTCTGACTCCCAGGTGGCCAGGCTCTGAATAGGGGAAAGAGATTAAAAATCTTCCAAAATGCTCTGATCATAGAGGAACTACAGTATATTGAACCATTTAACAACAAATACAAACATTAAAATGTCAGGAATCAGGTCAACTGCAAAATGACCTGGTTGATGTATTCCTTAAAGTGTAATAATAATAATAAAAATACATTTTCAGTGGCCTTTTTCAATTAGCAAAACTGCTTTAGTAACTGCAAGGACCAATATTTTTTTAGATGTACTTATACTGTTAACTATTTATTGACTTTTAGTGGGTATTTGACAGGAATTTAACGCCTCCTACATTGTAAAACCTAACCTGTTCTGTCAACTGGAAAAAGTATGAGTGAAAAGACTGCATCAAAAACTCTGAGTTAAGTGAAGAAAGTTAACAACACTTAACTTGATGTCTGCGTTTGTTTGACTTGGTTTTGAAAATGGGTTGAAGTCCTTGGAGTAGTTGTTTGAATCTGTCCTTGATTAAAAGGCTCTGGTCTTTTGAAAACAACATTAAAAAAACCCTTAATATTTCTTGAACTAAAACGAGCAACTTATTGAGACATCTTTGTCTTGGTACGTTACATATTTGGACAATATTTAGCTCATCTTCCAGGAGCCTCCAGGATCTCCACCTGCTGATGAACAGAAATAATTTTTGACTTTTCGAAAATATTTATTTTCAAATCTGCCTGAACTTGAGCAAGATGTGGCTCAGAGGACGGCTTTAGTGTTGATAATACGAACATTTGGATCCACTCACCAGCCTGATCACTATTTCACTTAGATGAGGTGTTTTAAACGATGTTTCTTTGGGACTGAAAGCATCGTTCAGATCTTTACAAGTGAGGGTTCCGGGGAAAGGTTATGAACAGTCAACATCTTACCTGTTGTGGAACGCTTTTTGAATGACCTCAGTTCGGAGGAACAGAGTTTAATTTTCATTTCACTTCACACGGTTCTTTACGTGCAGGGCTAAGAGTGCAGTTAGTGGCGGCAGCAGTTAGCTGTAGCTCTTCCACAGCTGCTCAGGGCCCTCAATGCAGAAATGTCCAAATATTTTGTCTGGAATGACTGTGTTCTGCAAAACCGATGCCGAGAAGGTTTGCAAATCAGCGTTCACCCGAACCACCATGGACAGCGGTCCACTTTGGTTCTGGTCCTGCTCAAAAAGAGCCATCTGCGACGGGTAAGATATTAACTGCTTATAACCTTTTCACAGAGTTCATCTCAACTTCAGAAACAGCTCGGTGTTGATTGACGTGCAGAAATAAAGAGGCAAACGTCCATTTTACAGCGTGGAAGGAAAACCAGAGGTAGCTACTGTGTGAAGGGCAGGAACATCAACCCTCAGGGCAGAATGAGTGAATAACACGTTTAAACCTTTCACATTTGCTTCTTCCCGAGCTGGTTTCAGCTAATGGGTTTTGTCGCATTGTAATTTCCGACACCTTGATGGATTTAAAGGGGCGCAAAAATGTAAAAAAATAAAAGCAGCAAACAAAATCCACACATTTTTTTTAAAATAATTGATGGTTAATGTGTCCTTAAATTAGAAAATGGTGATTTATTCTTGACAGCTGACTTCTTTTTCTCTGCAGATTTACTCCTATTTCCTCTTAAAGGTCTTCTCAGCTCTCTGCTTGGCCAATTCGGCCATCTTTGTTTACCTGCCAGCCTAACATATGTATCTCCACCATTGAGTAAATACAGTGTAATTAAAACAAAATCCTCTATTTACATAAGTAACCACCTCTTTTAGTTATATTTTAAACTGTTTAATCAAAGTTTATTGTCCTGATTTTTACTACTCTAGTCAAACAAATGAAAGGCTTGACAGATAAACTTGGTTTTGCCGTTTTTTAAACTCTCTCTCATGTTGCCGTCTGACTCCAGTCTTCTCTATCGAGCCTTTTTATTCATCAAAAACATCTCAGTCTGATGAAACGGCTTCAGAGTTAGAACCGATTAAACCCTCTACTACGACATCCCCATTGTGTCGTTCCAGGAACCTTCCAGCGTGGAAGCGTATCCGTCGAGTTACTTGGAAAGAAGCTGGTCCGATCCTTGGTGTCGGGTTAGAAAACAGCTGCTCAGTTGTGGGCGAGGCAGCTGCTCCGTCTCTTTTAAGCGGATGTTAATCACCATATCAAAGGTAAAAGAAGCTCGAAGGTCCCTGCCGGGATGGAAAGCAACAGGGCTTTTCTACAGCTTTCTCTTTGAATTTTTTTTTTTTTCTCCTCTTCATGAAGCCAGAACCAGGACAGTCAATGACTAACAGTGAGATTTTAGCACCAGTATTGATCTTATGCTCAGATTTGGATGGATTTTCTCACGTTTTTTTTTTGTTTTTTTTTTTCTTCTCGAAGACTTTGTGCTCACATGTGAGAGCGAGATCTTCATTTTGGATTCATTAGTCCCTCGAGTGCCTTTTGACTCAGTTTATCGTTGCACAAAATTATTTTTTTAAATATAAAATACCGTGAATCAAATCAAAACCTAATCAAGCTGGGCTCATGCTAATAGTTTAAATTCTCCTAAAACTTCCTCACAAGTTTTCTGCCAGCACTTCTGCACAAAGAGGCAAAACAAAACTAGAACTGAGAAGCAAGAACACCTTATTTTGCAGTCAACTCATGAGTACAGTCCCTGTTTTTTAGAAAAGTTGAGAAGTTTTTCGAATTGCCACCATTTAATCCCAGAAACAGGCTTGGAATGCTGAACATAGACGAATGTGGGAGACATCGTATGCACTCCGTGGTACTGAACATAAGCCTAATACGGTGAAGTGTATGAGTACTAGAAGTACTCTAGTACAATCACTTTAGAGGATCACTCTGATTTTTGTTATTTAGCCCTTTAACTCTCTTTTGCACTAAACTGTCAGAAGCCCTTTTTTCTCAGTCATGCACAGTTGCAGCACATTATTCATCCTTTATGTATTTAACACCAGCATTTTATGAGCAGCAGCATAGATGGCAATGATCTTCATCAGCTCAGTCTTTTTGTAAACTAAATTAAAACATAATTAATGAAAGGCCCAACATGTCACCTGCTGCCTTTCATGCCAAAGTTTTAAACAAATAATTTTTTTATGATTACGTTACGGCTGTTTCGTTCAAATCTTGAAAATAACATTAGCCGTGATGTCACACAATATTATGAGATCCTGCACGGTTTGTTAGCGCTCAGAACTGGTGTTGATGATGACTTTCAGCTACTACCACACCAAACTTTAGCCCAATATCTGTAAAACCGACTGACTGACTTATAGCCAGGTTTGTGTTTGATAACGTAGAGTAGCTGTGGCGGCCATGTTGAATTATGTGAACTCTAAAAGTTAATCAGTCGTAGAGGTACATCCAGTGACTTCATTCTGAGAGTTTCATTAAAATCCACACAGTGACTCAGGGGATATTTTGCTTAGTAACGTTATCGCCCGCCTTTCATAGCAGCGTGTGATAATGATTATTTAGTGAGTGTGTTCGGTCTGTGGCGTCTGCTCCCTGTACCTGAAAGTCTGTTTCTATGGCAACCAGCTGGGATGATGCAAGCGCTCCGCTCTGAAATAAGACGCATCATCACAATCGGCAAACTGAAACAAATGTTTCCACTTGGCAATTTAACCTCAGCTGCACAAAAAAAAAAACTAATGAGAAAATAATGAGAAATGAGATAATCTGACAGCTTCCTGCTCCGTCTCTGTGCGGCCTCCGGGCACCACAGGAAACGATTCATCACCCCCCACCCCCCACCCCCCAC
>NC_051440.1:6193479-6206101 GCF_001649575.2 Kryptolebias marmoratus | reverse complement strand
TATTTCGACCCCCCACCCCCCTCTGAGCCCAGCGCGCCCCCGCTCAGATTAACCGGAGTTCATTTAACCTCGCGGCTGAGTCAATTATCTCTGCGCTTCTCGCCAGGCAGAGATCAGAACCTAATCCCTTTAGTCCTGGGGTTCAACAAAACCCACCTGGGAACCCGCCCTGCTCCTTCTAAGAGCCGGTGTTAGAGGGCTTTCTGTGGGTTAGAGTGCGAGTTGCACATCTGCACAGTCAACCCGCCTCCATGACCAAACCACCGACACGACGCGCTCCCACGTTCACTGTCTCGAGGAGGCACAAAGGGGGAACCGGACAGTGCACAACTGCAGCAAGGAACCAGTGGAGGTGACAGGTGTAGGTGGGCGTAGGCAGGCCGACACGGAAAAGTGCTGACTGAGGGAGGAGGTGGCAGAGAACAGACATCCCAAAAACTAAAAACACACAGGGAACAGAGAGTCATAATCATAAAATGTAACACTAAAGATTACCTAAAAATAACTCAAAAAGCTCAAATCCTAACAGTTTTAGTGGCTCCAAAACTGTATTTAAAAAAAGGCTCCAGAGTGAAATAAAATCTTGAAACGGCGGAGCTTCAATTTGACATCACCTGCGTTTCTAGAAATGTTTCCAGCCGCTGCAGTTTCTCTGCCAGGCCTGTGTGCGGCACTGCAACGCTGGAGCATCGAAAGACAGGAAGGAAAAAGTAGAGCACACACTCAGAGGCGGAGCTAGAGGGGTGGCCGGGAGGGCACTGGCACCCCATGACATTGGATTGCCCCCTAGATGATTGACATGTCACGGCACCCGGTCATTCCTATCCAGTAGTTGGCGCTATGTAGCACAAATGGTTGCAATCCATCCAAACAGGGAAAGAGGAAAAAGAAAGACAAATGTGAGGGATGTGGAGAAAAAGAAAATATGGAATATATATTACTGAACTGTGAAGTGTGGAAGAGAAAGATTAGTAAGGCAGGACAAGAATGAGTTTGAGCTAATTCAACTAGATTAATGAAATCTCATTTCATGCGTAGAGTCTCAATATGTGGACTCAATCAGGGACAGGGACAGTCTCCGGTGTCTTTAAAATTGGTCCCCGTTTCTCCCGCCGCCTTGAATAAAAAATTTTTTTTTAAAAAAGCCTCTTATTATCACACCAAATAACTGACATCACAACAGGTTTTAAATCAGAAACTGTTCTCTCCAGGCGTCCCTCGCTGGGAACCGGGTCTGAAATCGTCCTTTATGTCCACATTTGGACTGACACAACCAAGGCGACCCTGTCCAGCTCTTTTGTGGACAAAGTAGGAGGGGCGTTACAGCGCCGCACACAGGCCTGGCACGGTTACCGCAGCGTTTCGGGCCCTTTTTCGTGTGGCTGAAGACACTTCCAGAAACGGTGGGTGTTGGGGGCGACTCTCAGTGTTCATTAGCGGCGGCGGCCATCTTGAACTGAACTGAACTCCAAAAGGTCAACCAGCAGTAGACGTAATGTAGATCCAAGATTCCTGAGACTGTTTGGTGATAAATGCGCACGCACACACACACACACACATATATATATATAGACAAAAACATTCATGTCTGCCTCCACCTGTTAGTGGCAGGTGATGAAACCAAAAAAGGAACCGGCATTTTCTCATTTATTACTTTAATAATTTGGCAAAGTAAACAATACTTCCTTCCTGCATGTGTCAGCTCACACTGCACTTTAAAAGCAGCTCCTCTAATTATCTTCGTCTGTAAAACTTTAAACTCCAGGTTTATGTAAAAACAAAAGTTCAGGAAGTTTTTATGTATTTTTTTTTTATTTTCGTCCTCCCTGCTTCATTTTGATCAGTTATATAACTCTCCTTCCTCTACCCTGCAGCAGGCGTGGTGAATATATTGCATACCTTTTCTCCTGAGAGTTTGGTGTGTTTGTTGATGGCGGCCTGACGCGCTTCTGTGAGACACCGAACCCTTTAAAGCTGCAGGAATTATTCCTCCTGTAGCCCCTTTTTGTTTCAGCCATATCCAGCGCTGATTGCTTCTGTGGCTAAACGAATAAATTATTAGCACAGCAGAGTCGAAAGTGTTTCGTCAGCGCTGTCCTTTCATTGCAGCGAGGATTGATGTGTGTGTCTGTCTGTTAGCAAAATATCTCGTGAACCCCCAAACTGATTTTAATGAAACTCTCAGAAAGTAAATCTTGGACATCCCGATACAACTGATTACCTTTTGGAGTCAGCTTGAATCAAGATGGCTGCCACAGCTAACTAACATTAGAAAACAAAATGAGCATAAATCAGTCATTCTTACAGATACTGAGCTCAAAGTTAGCGTGGTAGTAGCTGAGAGTGATCCTCGACACATACTCTGAGCTACGACTGATCATGCAGGATGTTTGTTTAAAACCCTGGATTTACCTGTTGGAGTCAACTCTGCCTGTCTGTTAGCAAAATATCTCATGAATCCACGGACAGGCTTGAACGAAACGCTCAGAAAGTAGCCACTAGGTGCACGTCTACAACTGATTAACTTGTGAGGTCAACCTGATTCTATATGGCCGCCACAGCTAGTCAACCTTAGTAAACACATAAATGGCTATAACTCAGTCAGTTTTACAGATGCTGACCCAAAACTCGGTCTGGTAGTAGCTGAGAGTCGTCCTCACCACACACTCTGAGCGCTAAATGATCGCGTGAGGTCTTTGTTCGAAACTTTGGGGCGTCGAAGCGTCAAGGGTTCACTTTTTACTGCTTTGAGAGAAAATCTTTATTTTTTCAGCTCCTGTTAACATAGTTAGGCCCAATAATCAAACCGTCATATCTGGATCAGTCTAACGGGCTTCACATTTATCAAACTCAGTGTTTTAGAGCATGTCGGCAGAGTTTTACCGTCTTTTCCGAACTGCTGTTTTGGTTGGACGTGCTGCGGACGTGTAGGATCCGAGTCTTTGAGCCTCCTTCTAAAAATAAAGAGTATATATAAATATCGGTGTGAGGATGAGAGGATCCGCCTCCCCCCTTTTGGGGCTTCAGAAAGAAACTCTCATCCAACCCAAGCTGCCCTTGATCCTCCTGCTCAGACGTGAACGTCGTACCAAGTGGTGAAAACACACAGGGGATATTAATTTTTCATTAACTCTTCAGAAACAATAGCATAAGGAGAGCCCCGAAGACCCAGAATACTAAACAGATCCACGACTTTCATTTCATTGATGTTTTTGTTGTTTGTTGTTGAGCATTAAATGAAGCTCCGAAGAACATTTATTGGCTTTAACCTCTACCGTAACTTAAAGTGAACCAGATGTTTTGCTCGTGAAAAGTAAAAAAAAATAAAAATTACTATTTTGTTGAAAGAACGATGAGCAGCAAATTAGCAAAGCTGCTCATCCGCCTGGACCAGAACCAGAACTGCTAGGACCAAAAAAAAAAAAACCACGATCAGTGAAATTACTCATTTGGTATTCTGACCAGTTCGAGTTTTCTAAATTGAAATTAAGATTAATGCGATCAAATAGCCCAAATTCCAAGTCTTCATCCTTAAAGATCACGGCTCAGAGCGAAGGCTCAAAAATATTAGTGGTTTATGCAGACGACGAAGTAAAAATCTTTACGCCGGCATCGTTTTTGCATTCTGCAGTTACTCCAGCTTCAATATAATCAGTTATTCCTGCAAGAAGGGTTATTTGCTGTTCGTATTCATGCTTGTAAATAACGTTTGATGTAAACGACTGTAACGTGAAACTGACAACAATGTTTAGGTTGTTGAAATAGCGCTCACATGAGCTAGGGTTTCGCATCTTTAGTCTGTGGCTGATGCTTATCTCATTGCACTGCCAACAGCTTGAGACATCAAAAATACACGAGTGCGAAAATCAATACGACTTGGCTTTTAATCACAATACGATCCAGCCTTTTACGGCGAAAAGAGTCAGCCTTTCATGGCAATGATTCAGCCTTAAATTGCGATACGAGTCATCCTTTGATTGTGATACGATTTAGCTTTTGATGGCGGTAGGTTTCAGCCTTTGATGTCAATACGATTCAGCTTTTGATGTTGATCTGACTCAGCCTTTGATCATGATACGATTCAGAACGATTCAGTTATCTAGATTTACTTTGGCACACAGCTGCTTCACCGATCTCGTTGGATTGTGCACATGAGCGTCTGTGAATTGTACAAATTAGTTTATCTTCACATCTCTGACATGATCTGCTAACAGGTTTTTGAGACTGGGTATCAGGTTTTGTTTTGGTAGTGTTTCTTTTTGTATTTAGTGTTTTTGTTTCTGGCTTCTTTTGGGTTTGGTTTACTGTCTTTGTTGTTTTGTTTGTCTTCATTCTCCACGTATCCTCTGTCAGCTCTTGTTAATTGCCACGCCCATCTCCACCTGTTCGCTATTGTAATCACTCACCTGTGCCCACTTCCCATAATCATCCTCAGCTTTAAAACCTGGTCACTTTCTCCACTACCCGGCTGGTTCATTGTCCCTGGTATGTCTTTTGTTTAGTTTTTGCTGCCTCGTCAGCCTTTGTTTTTGTTCATTCTTTAGTTAATTAATAAGTTAGTTTTTTATTATGAGTCTGTGTTCTGGGTTTGCCTCCTTCTCCACCCCGCATGACACTGGAGTTGTTTTTGGACAGTTCGATTCCTCACAATTTTTGCCTCGGCCAGACTAGCCGTTAGCGCATCACTCCGGTACCCTATCCACAGCAGATAAGATGTTTACTGTTCATTAAAGGTCTGAACTGTTGGTTTAAGTGTATTTATCTTTAGATCACCTCCATCCTCAGTCTCGTGTTTCCTTAAACCAATCTTGCTCTAACAAACTGATGTCTGTAATAAAATGAGCAGACAAGCTGACGGGATGTTTTGTGTTTGACTAAAATGAAGTTTGCAGAATTAGAGGAAGTATAAGAAGGAGTGAGAGAAAAGTGGACCAGGAGATCTCAGCATGGTGTGTGATTCTCAGGGGTGAAATGTTCATTGAGGATTACTGAACGGGCCCACTGGGCTCAGGTCCAAAGGCTGAGGGGGTCGGCCGGGGGGCCCCCTGGATCAGAGCCTCTGTTTGTGGACACCATTAGCATTTGTTGCTGAAAAGTGAAATAAAAGGCCGCCGAGACACAAACCGCTACAAAACACACTCCAAACGGCAGCACAGTAACAGGGGATACAATCAGATGGGAAACTTCAAAATAAGAGCGTTTGTCAAGGTTAAAATACAGGAGCAGCGGTCCAACATGCTCTAAATGTTGTTTGCAAACATCAGATCTGACAACAAAATTTAAAATTCAAGACGGGCGCTACAGCTAACTGACCTTAACAAACAGAAAATGGTTTTACAGCTACTGAGCTGCCATTTGGTGTGGTAGTAGCTGAGAGTCCTCCCCAACAGACGGTGCAGCATCTTTGGCCTCAACTGATGGAGTCAACCCAATATCTCCTGAACTGCTGGACCGATTTTTAATGAAACTCTCAGATATAAATCTGCAACTGATTACAGTACGGAGCCAATCTAATTCAAGATGGCCGCCACAGCCAAGTGACAGTAGAAAACAAAAATACAAGAATAGTTATGGCTTGGTCCGTTTCATATAGATACTGAGTTTGAATTTAGTGTGGTAGGAGCTCAAAGTCATCCCCAACATATATTCTGTCTGAGCGCTACACGATTTTTGCCCCAAACTTTGGCATGAACTGTTAGAGTCTGTCTGTTAGCAAAATATCTCATGAACCGCTGCAAGGATTTTAATGAAACTCTCAGAGTGTAATCACTGGATGTCCAACTACAGCTGATTAAATTTTGGAGTCAACCTGATTAGAGATGGCTGCCACAGCCAGCTGACCTTATGAAACACAAAATGGGATATAATTCAGTAGATGTTACAGATACTGAGCTACATTTTGGTGTGGTAGTACCTGAGAATCCTCCCTAATGCATTCTCTGATGGCAGGATCTTGCAGTATTGCCTCAAATAGTGAGACAGAATAATTATTTACTTAGATCTTTAAGTTCCAGCTCTGTTGTTCCATTTCAGACATCATGTCAGCCAGAGCTCGTTCTACCTTGCACTTGCGTCCGTCCACAGTCTCCTCGTTATACTCTTCACCAATGCGGAAGTTGATCTCGGTGGTGCGCACGCTGGTGGACGTCTTAATGTAGAACTGCTCGCCATCTTGGCGGATCTCCACTTGAGGGTTAGAGGCCGCCGCCACGGCAACCTTCCTCAGCATGGCGTTCACGCCTGAACACACACACACACAGCCCAGGACATTTAAGCCAATAAAATCTGGGATGTTGTGTCCGCTGCAGGCCAAGACGAGCCAACGAGAGTCGGATTGTTTAACAGCACATGGAAGAAATGTGATTACAGATGAAAGATGTAAAGAAAAGGAAGAGCCAAACCGCCATCTGAAAGTGGCAAAGACAGACAGGCACAAATCTACACAAACTGGGATGAAGCGAGATGTCGTTTCTGTCATTTCTTGTGTTTGGGTCGCCATTTTTTTTTCTTCTTTTTGTCGAAAATCCCCCAGTGTACACTCCACCCAGACGTAGACCCCTGCAGCCTCTCCTGCCAGCCTCTATCAAGCTCACGGCTCCAGATTTAGGGAGGCTCGCTGTCTGCACGTCTCCCTGTTTTTGGCTATGTGCTGAGACGCGCAACCACGCCAACTTTCCTCCGAAGACAAACAGGAAAGGGTTTGTTTCTGAGTAAGAACACAATAAGCGCTGTGTGGCTCATACGGAAACCTCGACTCTTTATCCAAACTGGGCGAAATCTGTGGAATTCTGGCGCCGGGGTCAACGTCAGGGACCGTCCAGTCCAACTCCAGGTAGGTTAGAGACCCGATGGCTATGTGAGGATCCTCTGCTACCAGGAGCTACGCAGATCTGTCTGCTCTACGTCCTGATTTTTACTGAACAGACAGCCGAGAATATGACAGACATGGTCAAAACATCTGTGCAAGCTGAAATACTTCTGAGAGATCATCCCATTCCAAAACCACTGTGGTCCTGCCAAGGGTTGAAGACATATTAATGTGGCCGCCAAACCAACCCCACCCACCTCCCGAGGGACCACAACATGTTTTCATAACCGTAAAAATGTCCTCATCTCCAAAGAGGACTCCTTTAATGTAGAAAAAAAATAATTAAATGTAGGAAAAACAATTAAAGGTCAAACTCCACAAGCCGACCTCTAAAACCAGAGGCCATGTGGGCCGAAACAGGCGTGGCAGAGAACTGGAAGTGGCCCACTGGCCGTCAGTTGACGATCACCGTTTTTCGATGGATCAGCTAACTGAGGCGGAGTGAGCCGAGTTGCCTTAAAGTGCTCGTGTTAAAACTCGATCCTGTCAGTTTCTTTAGCGTTTCCCGTCTTTTCTGTCCGGTCGGATCCTCTTCACTCAGCGTGACCCCCGACAATCCTGTCCTCTCACGGGTGGGGTGCGAGGGGGGGACACCACCCGAGTCCACAGACAATTAGGAAGACGTTGATAGGAAGTGGCGGCTCGGGAACCTGCATCGGTTTCCCATCCCATCCGTCTCCCCCCTGAGCGGCAAGTGCTAACAGGGGGGTCGGATGTGGTTAATGCGTTGGTGTGACGAGGCCTCAGATCAGAGGAGGTGTTGCCTCGTAGGGCTCAAACACAAAACTTGGCACGAAAGGCCACTGGAATCGAACCTACGGCCTCCAACAGCCAGCAGTTCAGGAGGTGCCGGTTTCATTAAGGGTGCCAGTCCAAAGTATTCAACGTTCACTGTTGTTTTCCTCGTATTTTAGTTTTACGTACGGTTTTTGTTTTGTGCTATTTTAGCCGTTCATATATCAAAACGCTCAGCTCGTTCAGCTGATGGGTGCTGTGACTTCGGGGTTTTGTAACTCTTAGACTTTTCAGAATATTCACCTTTATTTAGAAATATTTCCCCCATTGAAAAACATACATCAAGACCTCTTTAATTTGTTCAGAAACATTGTTTTTGCCTCAGCATACTTTGTGTTGGTCTTCTTGTGCTACTTTTAGCTTTGAGCCAGGCTTTTGATGCTTTTAGCTAATGTTCTGCTCCTTTTAGCTGTAACGTTTCAGTTTCAGCTTCTTCAGCTGTTCTGTTCTCCAGTTACCGTTCCGTTTGGATTGTCCTCTGTCTTGTTGTTCAGTGTTTACGACATAAGCCTGCAAATAACTCTCCAAAATGCGTGGCTGATTCAGAAAAGTGCGCTGTGACTTCTGGTAGCAGGGCGTCACGCAGCATGGACAAAATCTGTAAGGAACGGACGAGAGGAAAACCATGGGCATCAATGGGATTTTAGTGGAACGGATGAGGAAACCAAGGCCTCCGTGGCGCTCTGTAGCTCACACATAATTTACAGTAGAAATATCATTCAAAGCTTAAACAGGTGACAAATATGTGGACTTTACATGTCTGAACTGGCGCTTTGTTATCTTTGACAGGTTTTACACGATCGTAGTTTAACTTTCATGATTTACTTTCACAGGTTTGACCACAGAAGGCTCGGTTCAGTGTAATGACATCACATTTATTACTCTTCTCACTCCCCCGACTCCTTTAGGTACGTATACAAATTATACCTCAAAACGTACGCATTTTCCCCAACTTTCACCTCACGTGTCTCTCACTGCTACAGAACTTAGTCTTCTCGCAAAATCCCCCCAGAATACGAAGAGTACACACCCGAGCTTTCACGCAGTCAGTTTTCTTTCGCTTTCAAATGCTCTCCCTAAATTTGGAACTGAGGGGTCTTTTTAAACCGTCATATCTGCTACATAAAACACTTTAGGACAATGAAAATTCAAGTGTTTGACCATCGGAGTCTTCAGCCGCTTGCTGTTCGGGAATTTGTAAGATCCGACTTATGGTTTTTGCACAGGCACTGTTTGTTTGAGGCTTACTTTTCAGTCCGTGTCTTGTCCGCCTCTCGCCAACTCGGCAGTCAGGGAGTGACAGAGACAGGTGTGTGGTCACCACAGCGACCACAGTGAGCCGCTTTAACATTTCTTTTGATTCTCGGTTCTCTTTGCAGTGCTCGGGCTGTAGCCGCACTGGGACCCGCTCAGACTGTCGCCCGAAATGTTCTGGGGTGTCGTTGCCATTTTCTGCGCCGCGGCTGAGAGCCGTCCGCAACCTGAAAAGTTCCGTTTGTAATCCGGTTTGGTGCCGGCGGGACCCCTCTCGCTGAAGAATTCCCACATTATTCTGAAGGCGGCGAGACGTTTCGCTGCGCTCCTGCCTGTTTTCGGCGGCCCTGGTGTGACAAAACGCCCCAGCACAATTGAGTGACCCAGTTAACGTGGCCCGGACCTAAACCGTCCCCGTTGTCGGAGGGGCAACGAGGAACAGGAGCAGGACAGGAGAGACGTGAGAACAACACAGTGATCCGCGGACCTCCCCTGGCATTAATGCGTGCCCTACTTAAAACGCTTAAACGTGAATAACGTTTGGCCCCCTCCTCTCCTCTCTTCATGAGACAATACCACGTCTGTTTGGGCTGGAATGTAGCATCTTCTGGCTCCTATCTGCTGTAAAGCTGAGGGATTTCCCCTCAGAAGCATCTCTGCCTCCTTCTTCCCCCCTTAGGGAGCTTCACAGAACAGTATGATGTCGATGAGAGTCACAGCACACACACACACACACACACACATATATATGTATATAAAGAAGAAGCCTTTTTTAGTTATTTGCACGGGATGCAGGAATGAGACAGGGAGGGGACTCACCCAGGACTTTGAGAAGTTCATCAAAATTCTCACTGCTCCTCATCTTCCAGTTGCCGGCAAAGTTGGGCAGCATGTCTGTCTGCTGAGGATGAGTGCGAGAAGGAACCTGCTCCACGTTCTGCTGCTCTCTTGGACTCTTTCGCCCTCCTCCTGTCTCCTCTGCTCTGAGCTCAGCCTCTCGTTCACACGTTACACCCAGCTGAGACTGGGGTTTAGTTGACTCACAGAGATGGATGCTCTCTCTGGGTATGTGTGTGTGTGTGAGAGAGAGAGAGAACTGGAGCTGTCTTGGTGTTTTGTTCCTCTGTAGCTGCTGTCTTTAATGGGAGGCAGAGGAGGTCCCTCCTCCCCGCCTTGAAAGCTCCGTCCCATTAATACAGTAAAACCAGACTGACGTGTCTGCGCTCCCCGGGGACGAGGGAGGCTAAATTTGCTCTTTTACTGTGTATTTATAGTGTTGGCTTGTCACCAGGTTCAATATGAATACTCTGCTGGCAAAATCCAACCAATCCATTTCTTTTTGGCTCTGAGAGAAAAGTTATGCAAACTTAATCTGTCTGTAAAGCTTCTCAAATAGGTATCACTTACCTGTCATCAGTGGGTGCCGTGTCTGGTGAGTATGCTGGCCATGCAAGAACTGGGATGTTTTCAGCTTCCAGGAATTGTGTACAGATCCTTGCAACATGGGGCCGTGCATTATCATGCTGCAACATGAGGTGACGGTTGTGGATGAAAGGCTCCACAATGGGCCTCAGGATCTCGTCACGATATCTCTGTGCATTCAAGATGCCATCAATAAAATGCACCTGTGTTCACTGTCAGCAACCTACACCTGCCCATACCATAACCCCAGTGCCACTATGGGCCATTCGATTCACAGCGTTGACATCAGCAAACCACTCACCCACACAACGCCACACATGCAGTCTGCCAGGATTCGTCCATGAAGAGAACACCTCTCCAACGTCATCGAATGTGAAGATTTGCCCACTGAAGTCAGTTATGACAAACTGCAGTCAGGTGGACACCAGGATGAGGACGACAAGCATGCAGATGAGCTTCCCTAAGATGGTTTCTGACAGTTTGTGCAGATTTATTTTGGTTATGTAAATCAACTGCTGCTGTCCAGGTGGCTGGCCTCAGACGATCTTGGAGGTGAAGATGTTGGATGTGGAGGTCCTGGGCTGGTGTGGTGACACATGATCTGCGGGTGTGAGGCCAGTTGGATGTACAGCCAAATTCTTTGAAATGCCTTTGAAGATGGCTTATCGTAGAGAAATGAACATTGAATTCACAGACAACATCTCTGGTGGACATTCCTCCAGTCAGCATGTGACTTGCACAAGCCTTATGGCCTTGCTATAGTCGCGCTTTAGAGTGTCGCACAGGACTCCACTGACGGCGCTCAAACCTGAGCAAGCGGTGTAGGCGTTCATACTCGGTGCTCATGTTGCTGCAGTATTATCCAAAAAGACAGGTGGCAGTACGCTACATAACCAGCAGAAATATAGTAAAAAATAAAACAAATGGTTGGTGCTCTACGAGAGCACCTTCGGGATCATCCATTTTGAATGTGCACCTTCCAATTTAAAACAATTAAGAGGCGCACAACCATGCGCCGCAACAACATGCACCCTCGCGCAACTTTCAATGCGTCAACAATGATCCTGGCCTAAGGCACACCTGTTCAATAACCATGCTGTCCATCTTGATATGCCACACATGTGAGGTGGATGGATTATCTTGGTAAAGAAGAAGTTCTCACTGACACAGAGTTTTACAAATTTGTGAACAATATTTGAGAGGAAATAGCCTATTGTGTACAAAGAAAAAGTCTTAGATCTTTGAGTTCAGCTCATGGAAAATAGGAGCAAAAACAAAAACCTTTTCAGCTCCACGGACCGGTTCATTATCAGACAATATTTTCACGGACCGGCGGATAAATACAACAAAATAAAATGATACGTAACGGGGGTGTACTGTTATCACTACGTGTTGGATACACCGTGTATGTTAGCGCAGATTAACAGCAAGCCAAACTCAATTTTCATGAGCCAGGAAGCTGAGCGTCTTGCTCCTTTATTACTTTCTTGGGTACAGCTTAGAATTCTGCACAATGTTCAATGAAAGTTCCGAGTGAAACTACAAACAGAAACTATCACTTCCACCTCTTGGTCTTAATAAAGAGCTTGTTACTGCTGGTGTTTAGTCAACTTTAATGCAAGCCTTTCCACAATATTTATCTTCCGTTGCCACTGACACAACACCACCGTCGAACTAAAAAATATAACAAACATAAATGAGACGGTGTCACGAATACAATAACCTAAAAATCGATACATGACATATAAACATACCTCACTGGCTGACCGTTCCTGTGAGGTAGAAATGAGAGCGAAAACAAAAAATTCTTAAACTTAAATTACTTGGAACCACTTGCTAATATCATGTCTTCATGCCATGTACTTCTTTCCCTTTGTGCCTAACGAACATTCTGGATTGCACTTCCGACTTTAGCTTTTCAAAATAAAAGTCACAATAACAAAAAAGTGCATAATACAAAATAAAACAAACCAAAAACTATGGCAGTAAAACTCCCACCAAATTACCAACCTATGGTGATTTCACTTCAAACATATAATATTACAATAGGACTATATTTACATGTCAGCATTTACTCTGCTTCCAGTAACAACACAGTTTTATGAACTGGTCTGTCAAGATACACTGGCTTGGCAGTCCTTTTTCCATCCTTATCCAAGTTCGAGTCATTTAGTAACAGCTTCACCTTCCTGATCCTTCCATCTGCACTTGGATATACCTCTGTTACTCTTGCCAGCTTCCACTTGTTCCTTGGAGAATTGTCCTCTTGAAGAATAACAATGT
>NC_051440.1:6188074-6193379 GCF_001649575.2 Kryptolebias marmoratus | reverse complement strand
AGCCATTGATTTCGGAGGTGTAAGAAAAAGTTGGCGACACAAGAGGCGAAGTTCGTAAGGTAATAGGCAGGCTTTCTCTCTGCATACATGTGCTCTTTACTGCCGCTGCTTCTTCTACCCACAATGCACTGCGACCTAAATTCCCCTTCAAAATAAAATACAAACCTCTTTTTTCCAATTTGCAGCCCTGGGCAGAACAGGGGGTATTTTTAAAAACATAATAAACTTAAATCCAATTTGGCGATGTTTAAACTTTAAAATAAGACAAACCACAAATTTAAAGTGCACGAAGAAAACAACTCACCATAACGCTGAATAAGTGGGAGGCCTGTGTCTGTTTCTCAGTAACCAGACGGTCCCATCCAGGGCTTCCAGAGACGTTTGTTTTTTACTCATTTTGCTGCTTGTGGGTTTGTTTTTAGCGGTAACCTAGATAAGCGTTCTGACACGCATCAAGAGTGAGTCATAGGCAGAAGTAGTGGAGCGAATCCAGTCAGTTTTTCAAAATAAATGTCGTTTAGACCCTACGGGCCAGTCAGGGTCATCCAGCAGGCCGGATGTGGCCCGTGGGCCGTATAATGCCCAGGTCTGATATAAACGGCTCGAGGGGAGAGGGGCACCAGCTAACAGTTCTATAGCACAATCATAAGGTCTGTGAGGAGGGAGTGAGAGTGCTTTCTGTTTACTAAAAACAGGGGCTAGGTCATGATAGATCGAAGGGACCTTAGACAGATCTATATCCTCGGTCAGGGCCTCTCTTTTCAGAGACGATGAAACTGCAGACTTTAAACAGTTTTGAAGACAGAACTTACTCCATTTGCCAACTCTTTTTTTTAGACCAATTCTGTCAAGTGCGGTGGAGATGACGGAGACAAACCCAGAACCCAGACTCATAATAAAGAAAAATTAATTTATTAAACTAAAGAATAAATGAAAACAAAATGCTGACGTGGCAGCAAAAACAAAAGGATAAATTGTACATAAAACACGGATCAGCAGAACCAGGAATGACGGCGAGACAGCAAACAAAACAACAACAATGGACCAGCGGAGTATTGACAGAAATGACCGGATTTTAAAGCACTGAGGATAATCAGGTAAGAGGGAACAGGTGACATGATTACCAAACTTGGACAGGTGTAGGTGGGCGTGGCAGGGAGACAGAGAGAGATAGACTGAGGAGGGAGGAGGAAGTGAAAACACGAAACGAGACAGAAACTAAACACAAACCAGCAAACTAAATAAGAATAAAACAAAACCAAAACACAGGAAAAAACCCAAATCCCCACAAATTGAGGGTCGGATTATGTTTTGTCAGCCAAGGGAAACCAAACACCAGTTGAGAGAAAGACAAGTCAACAACAAAAAACTCACCAAATTCGTGGTGATTTACAGAAATGTCGACATGAAGATCCGTGACCTTCTGGTGAATCTGGGTGAGTCCTTGTCCGGTGATTCCTGAATGTGGCTGCACATTTCTATTTAAAAATAAAAATAAAACTGCAATACTTACTCTGCAACAAGGATCAGGGCATCCAGCTTGTACCAGTTGTTTTTGAGGTAGCTCCCCTGTGACCTGTAGACACCCGGGACTGACATCTTTGTCACCATTTCAATGATGAAAAAGATGTACCGAAGAACTCGTACTACCTGGATGGTTAGGATAAAAAAAGCCAAATATACCAAAATGGAATATATACACAAATATATAAATATTAAAATGCATAATCAGAGTTAAAAAAGAAATATTTTCTGATATACTGTATATACATGTCCTCGCAGACCTTATGATTGTGCTATTGACATGTTTGGTTACCTGACTCTGGTGCAGGACAATTACAAACTCAACACAATCAAAGGCAAGTCTAAAGTTTATTTCGAACAGCAGCCGGGACTGACTGGTGAACGGACAGCAACAGGCTGGAGGAGGGGGCCGTGGATCCGCTCTGGTGGGAAAAGGTGAGTTACTGATACATCGTCTGAATGGGAGATCGATGTGCAACAGAGATGAGGCTGATCTTACTGTTGGTGGAGGTGAGGTGGTCCTGGGGGGGGGAGAAGGATATCCACTGAGACTAAGATGCGACTCCCCGGATGATGTCTTCCAGACTTAGGAGAGGAGGCGAGGAACCGTTGGAGGGTGGACAGGCAGGCGAGCGGGTTGATCAGGGGGCGATCCAGAAGCGAAGGTGGGCAGATAGGAAGGAACCAGGCAGGAGACGGGAAGCAGCTATCAGCATACAGCTGATGGGGACGCCACCGGGAGGGGAGCAGAACCAGCGAAGGTTCGCCTCGGACCAGGAACGAGAACTCTGAGAGAAAAGGAAAACGGATAAGTTGGAAGTTACCAACGTGACTGGGACTCACAAATATCTGTTACCAGGAAGCTCAGGTACCACTGGATACATAGAACCATCTGGCATCTGCCACCAGAATCCAGCTCCTACTTAACCGCTCCTCCTGATAAGATGATGAGCTGCAGCTGGCTATGCCTGTCTGACACACCCTGCAGGGGAGAAGGTAGGAGACGCACACACTCACAGCACTCAGCTCAGTGGATATGACAGCTATAGAACTGTCCATTATGAATGGACATAATTTATAAGTTATAGAAGGTGCACGACGTGACACCGCGCAGGGGCGGGGACAGCGCGATTGCGTCACTGTTGGCGTGCGCACCTTCGTGCAGTGAGGTAGATAAAGGCAGCGGTTTTGGGGGTGCGTGTGGGAAAAAACATGTATAAAAAATTACGTATTTATAATAAACAAGCGGAGCTTACCCTGGCGACCCGCCAGGCTTACAGTATGCTGGGGGAAGCCCTGATGTTCAACTAGAACTGATTAACTTTTGGAACTAACGCAATTTAAGATGGCTGCCACAGCTTATCAACCTTAAACAACACGAAAATGGATACAAACTCGGATATTGAGCCAAGGTTAGAGTAGTAGTAGCTGAGAGTCATCCTTAACACATCTTATGAGATCTCACAATATCCGCCGTTTCTCTTCACGATACGATTTTAGGTTTAAACTCTGGCATGAAAGGTGGCGGGCGATATGCATTCCTTCAAGGACTGCTAGGCCTTTACATGCCGCTGCAGTGAGCACTGCTGAACACTAGAGGGCAGCAACACCTCAGCTGGAGATGTTTTTTGGTGCGATGCAGCTGCGGAACAGCAGAATAATCAGAGGCAAAGGGTTGCAAATTGAAGTTTGAAATCAAACTGAACATTATATTGAAAGTTTTAAAATAAATCTGACTAAATACATATACATATAGTGAAGTGAAAGGAGTTTCTTCAGAGCCGTCCTCTTAAGAGCTGTCCTCCTCAGGACTATCAAAATCGGAGACGTCCTCTTTGGAACTGTCCTTTCTGGGACTTTCCTCTTTGACACTGACAACTTCAGGGCTGCTCTTCGGGACCGCCAACTTCAGGTCTGTTGGCCTCGGGGGGGATGTTCAACACCATCCTGGGGCAGCTGCACATGGTTTGCTTGTTCTGCCAACGCCAGTGCTTCACTTTTAAAGTTAGCAGCTAAAACTTTGTTTACATCATTAATAAGTTTTAACAACACAGCCAGGGTTATCTAGGATTTCTGAAATATAATACACTTCAATCAGTTAGAATCAGCGTTTATTTCTGACTGATAATAGTTTGAGAAATGGTTTGTGAAAAGAATAAAACATTCATTAAAACTGTGATGGTTTGATGAAACGTTATGTTAATTTTGAACTTGTTTGCTTGGCTGTGTTCAGGTGTTCCTGTTCTAATGTTCAGCACTGTACCTGCCGGCTCTCCTCCAGAGCCTGCGTGATGGACGCCACTATCAGGTTCATGATGAAGAACTGTGCCAGAATGACGAACGTGAAAAAGTAGATGGGGCCGACCCAGGAGTTGTCGTACGAGCAGGCGGAGTCGCCCGGAACGCACGGCCTCAGAGTGTCCTGCACAGAGGAGGATATTCACTGGTTGGCAGGCACATCGTAACTTAGAGAAGATAATATCAAGCAGGTGGTCAGGGTGTAAGCAGAAATCACTCCTCACACAGTGGCTGCAGGTGTGAGGGCACTCGTACCTTCAGGACCTTGCTCCAGTTGTCTCCTGTGCAGACCTTGTACAACGTGAGGAGAGTCACCAGGAAGTTGTGGAAGTTGCTGTAACGATGAAGCCCGGAACTTGGGTTCTCCACCGAGCCTTCTGATCGACACAGAACCAAAGAAAATGTACAGCTGATGGTTTAACTGCAACATGGACAGATTTTAGGCTATAAAACAGAATCAAGGGTTTATTTACCAACAGAACAGCAAGAAAAAACCCAAAGTTTTTTTCCCTTAACGTTGATGTGATCTGGGAATTTATTTTTTTCTGCAACTTTTGTATTAATCCACCTAGACTTCAGGTGAAAATTGAGCGTAATTTCATTCAGCTGTTTGGGATTGGACTGCCCTTTAAAACCCTGCTTCGTGCTACCAGGAGTGTGGGCGTCGTGTTGGTGGTGTGACTGACCTAAAATGCCAAACAGCTCCACCCCGAGTGCCGCATAGATGAAGAGGAAGAAGAAGAAAAGTAGACTGATGTTTCCAACCTGCAACCAAAGCACACATTAAATCTCCTGCATCCTTTTGTGCTTCTAGAAAACAAAGTTGTATCTTTAAACCAGGGCCTAATTTCTTCCATCCTTTACAGTCCAATGAAGTAAAATGTCTGGAAACAAAGTGTCAGGCGATAAAGAACTTACTTGACTTGTAAAAAAATGTTGTAATGAAAATAACCAATAAAATTAATAATTTGATTTAATCTTTGTGGCTGCCGTCTTCCTAACATTTCAACATTTGCAAACATTATTTGCTCTGTAGGACTTTAAGTTAGGCAACTTTGTAAATTTGCTTTGAAAAAAAAGTCTGAAATGATAAATGTATAGCCTTAAAACACGTTTCTTTTTTTATTTCTCTGCTCTCTGCTACTGTGTCCAACCTCAGCAGCGATGGCACGTTGTGAGAGGCCTTGCTTATGCAGCTCAACAATCCTACCACGTTCAAAGTCAGTGAGCTTTTTTGCTTTTGCCATCAGGAGGTCTTGACAGCGTAAAGACTTGACAGAAAATGACATGGAATCCAGACTTTTGCACAGCTTTTGGCTTTTAAAGACTATGGTCTTAAACTTTTGATCAGCTGAAAAAATCATGTTTGAGTGTAAATGCAGTTTGCAGAAAATTCCCTGCTCAAAGGTTCTTGTCTCTTGCATTGATTTTTTCCTTTAACATTGTGAAGCTCTACTTAGAACCTTCTTAAGATCCAATAGTG